>NC_089496.1:99428266-99655766 GCF_036850765.1 Saccopteryx bilineata
GTATTGAGACAATGATCTAACCACCTGAACTGTCTGGCCAGGGTGCACCCCTGGCCAGTAGTACCAAATGAATGTGCCAATAGCACTAAATGATATGCCAATAGCACTAAATGAAGGTAGTCACTGCAAGCTAACTATCAAACCACATGTACTTATTTATGCACATAAACATCTATCAAACATCTCCTTAAAAGTCTTGTTCCAGACCTGGCACCAGTCTTTGTCCACAGAGCCCCAGATCTAGTATGGAATGATGCTTAGAGACCACAGTCTGTGTGATGTAGCTCTTTTTGCTAGTAGGTTGGTCATTGTTTCTAGGTTTTTAAGTGGAAAGTTCTGGGGGGGGGGATTATTTTAAGGAAAACTGCATCCTGAGTTCATAATGAATATTCAATTCTAACCTAGAAATACTGTATTTTAACTTAACTTACTTGCTTTTATATATGTAGTTCTTTATGAAAATCTTGGCCCCTAAGAACATTAACATAATCACTTATTTTATATATGTAAAATAGTTTCAAAATAATAATATCAATATTAATACTAACAATCTATTTTTTTTTATGTTAACTCATTCACACCAGATTTATTGATTTTAGTGAGAGAGAGGAGGAAGGGGAATAGAGAAGAGAGAGAGAGACAGAGAGACAGAGAGAGAGTCAGGAACAATGAGCTGTTCCTGTGTGTGCCCTGACCAGTGATCGAAACGGTAACTTTGATGCACGTCCAACACTCTTCACAGAGTTAACCAGCAAGGGCGGGTACTAACAATCTATTTTTAAAGATACTAAATTTGAGTAGAACATTTATCATATCAGAAAGCAAAGTTATTAAAAACTTCTATAATTGTGTTGAAGAAAAAACCAACCTGAACTGGCCAAAGGTGTGAAAATTTGAGTGTAAAAGTAATAATTATCTGTATTGAATCAAAACATATAGATGTTCAAATTTATGAGTTCATAATGATACTTTAGAAGAAAAACTCTCAGATAAATTTTGGAAGAGGCTAGGGAACGAATTCATTTTTTGAAAACTGGCAAATTAAAGAAGAATTGAGTATTTGCCTGACTTTCTAACAAGAACTACATTTCAGAATAACTAAATAGATAGGGGAAACTTCTTAATTATAGAAACTGGTCAGCCAATCAATGCAAAAGAATGGCAGAACTGGAGTATCACCTTTTACAACCACGATTGAAAGAAGGGATCCAGGCAATGGCCAGCGACAGCTCCTAAGATCACTCAGTGACAAGCTAATGGGAAACTTCAGAGTGGATGGATCAGGCTGACAACAACACAGCTATTTATAAAAGATTCTTGCTCCCCAAATCAAACCTGAATTGGATCTTGCTCATACATAGCTCTAACGACCTGTTTAGAGAAAGTATGGGAGACAGATAAACATATTAAACAGGACCCTGGTCACACCCTGCAAAATCCAGAAGGAGGGAAACTCTATGACACAACACCCAGTTTTTCAGTAAATAAAGTTCAAGGAAAAGAAAACTGGGAGGAAGAATCTGTCAATTAAAAAAAACCTTAAGATCAGGTCACTTATATGATTCCTTCATATAAAATATTCAGAATAGGAAAATCCAGAGATAAAGAAAGTAGCTCAGTGATTGCCAGGGGCTGGGGGTGGGAAGAAATGGGGAATGATTACTTAAAGGCTACAAGGGGCCCTGGCCGGTTGGCTCAGCGGTAGAGAGTCAGCCTGGCGTGCGGGGGACCCGGGTTCGATTCCCAGCCAGGGCACATAGGAGAAGCGCCCATTTGCCTCTCCACCCCTACCCCCTCCTTCCTCTCTGTCTCTCTCTTCCCTCCCGCAGCCAAGGCTCCATTGGAGCAAAGATGGCCCAGGCACTGGGGATGGCTCCTTGGCCTCTGCCCCAGGCGCTAGAATGGCTCTGGTCACGGCAGAGCGACCCCCCGGAGGGGCAGAGCATCGCCTCCTGGTGGGCAGAGCGTTGCCCCTGGTGGGCGTGCCGGGTGGATCCCGGTCGGGCGCATGCGGGAGTCTGTCTGTCTCTCCCCGTTTCCAGCTTCAGAAAAATACAAAAAATAAAAAATAAATAAATAAATAAAAAGGCTACAAGGTATTCTTCTGGAGTGATGAAAAAGTTTTGAAATGAGAGAGAAGTGGCAGTTGCACAACATTAGGAATGCACTAAATGCTAGTGATTTATACACTTTAAAATGCTTAATTTATGTGTGAATGTTACATCAACTTATAAAAAGAGACTTAAGAGGCATATCAACCACATTTAAATGTGTGAACACTGTGTGGATCCTCATTCAAATAAGCCAACTATTAAAAAAGAAAAAAGGACCATGAAACAATCAGAGATATCTAAACACTGGATACCTGCTGGTATTCTCACAAATTATTGTTATGTCTAAGTTTGATAATAACATGACTGTTGTGTTACAAGAAAATAAAGAATCCTTTTATATTCAAAGTATCTTACTGAAAATTTATAATTGATGATTTCTGGGATTTGTTTTAAAATAATTTGGTGTATCTGTCCATGTGAAAAAAGAGGAGGAGATAAGTGATACAAGAATGCTCATGTTTTGATAAATGTTGAAGTTGGGTGATGACTACCTACGAATTGTCTCTGCTTTTGTTATTTTTTTTACATGTCCATAATGGAGTTAAAAAAATAAATCCAAGAAGTTGGCTAACCAACATTTGGAAGAGAGTTAACCACCCTAGTGATCAAAGAAATGCAAATTAAAATGACAAGGTACAACTTTCGATCTATCAGATTGGCAACGACTGTGAGAACGTTAATACCCACTTCTGGCAAGGGCATGAAGGTAACAGGCATTCATGCCTTCCTGGTTTGTTTGGCATGACCTGGTGTCACCTTACTAGAAAGCGCCTTGGCAATATGAATAAAAAGCCTAAAATATATGGGTGCCCTTTGCCCCAGGAATTCTACTTCTAGTAATTAATCCAAAGAAAATGATCAAACATGGGTATATGATATCTGGTACAAAATACTTATTACAGAATAATTATAGTATGAAAATAATTTAAAATAACCTAACTACACTCCAATATGAAAATGTTTTAAAGACCAAGGAATAGCTACATCTAGATACATACAAAGCCATTAAGAACTATGACGCAAATGTGTCTTTATTAGCAGAGAAAGATGTGTCATAGATATATCAAGAAGGGGGAAGGCCTGACCTATGGTGGCGCAGTGGATAAACCTGGAACACTGAGGTTGCCGGTTCAAAACCATGGGCTTGCCTGGTCAAGGCACATACGGGAATTGATGCTTCCTGCTCCTCCCTCCTTCTCCTCCTCTCTCTCTCTCTCTCTCTCTCTCTCTCTCTCTTCTCTCTAAAATAAATAAAAATATCTAGAAAAAATTTTTTTTTAAAAAGAAGGGGGAAAAATCAAGGTCAAAGACTATATCTATAGTAAAAGAATTTTTTGTTTTTTAAAATGTGAAAGGAAAAACTGTTAATGATTATGTCATGATGGTGAAAACATGAATTATTTTTATTGCTTTTCTTTTTAATTTTATTTTTTTCACTTACCTAAATAAATTTTAGGTAGTTTGGGAATTCTAAATAATGAATTCCTTTGTAATTAAAATAGCCTTTGCCTAATGAAATGACATGATTTTAGAACTGACTCCAGTGTCATTTGGGGTTGGCTATGGATGGAACACGCCTGGCTATGCATTGACAGCCCTTGAACTCGGTGACTGGGTACCTCAGGATTCATTTTCCTTTGTTTTTTGCCATGTATGGGTTTGGAATTTTTCATTTTAAAGTTTTGGGTTCATCTTGTCATCTTTGAACTCTGCCCCTCCCACAGCACACCCCCAGAGATCACAAAGACATTAAGCTCAGCGACCTTAATCCTGTCATATATTTTGATTATTAAAATCGCTCACCTCTCCCGTGGTCATAAAAGCATTGAGTAGGAAATAATCCTCTTGTGAGATCCCCCGACCCCACCACCAGCCACCTTTGCTACCTACATGAGCAGCCCAGGGCCAGGGGTACAGACTTCAGCCAAGAGCTTACTGGCCCATGAAAGAAACAAGCTCACAGCCCTAGCACCTTTATCAGTCTGATGCCTGTGTCACCCTATCTGCGATAGCCTGTCACTGCTCCCTCCTTCTTCTCTGTCTCAGAGGAAGTAAGTATGAAGAGGGTAGTGGGTTTGGCATTCCCAGCCCAGAGATTGGTTCTTCTCACTTGGCTATTGCCCGATGCTTTCTCTCCTGGGCATAATATAAATACTATATCTTTACAAATGAATAGTCTTCTGGCTGCTCTTCCTGGAAAATAACTCCTCCCACACTTTGAGTCACTTGGAGATTATTAATAGCAGTGGTCAGCAAACCAGAGCCTGTAGGCCAAATCTGATCGGCCATCTATTTCCATATGGCCTGCAAACCAAGAATAGTTTTTAAGTTTTAAATAGTTGAAAAAACTCAAAAGAATAATATTCTGTGGCACATAAAATTAATTTCCAATCTCAGTGTCCATAAATACAGTTTTACTGGAACATAAGCCACAGTATTTGTTTACATATTACCTGTGTCAGATTACACTCTACAATGACAGTGATGAGCATTTACAGTAGAGATCATATGGCCCAGGAAGCCTAAAATATTTAGTCTCTGGCCCTTACTTGCTGATCCCTGGTCTATAGGCTTGAGGTCCTCCTAACTACTCTTGTGACTCCCTCTTGTCTAATAGAGCTGAACTGCAACTCCGTACATTGCCAGTAGGTGACGCTGTCCTCCATACATCACCTTGAAACCACCCAGATTGGGGGCTTTGGGTTTTAGGAAAGTCATTTATCCATTCAACAAAGATTTAATAAATGTCAGCTTTGTGCAACACGCAGTTATTTTTTAATAGTTTATTTTTTATTAATTTTTTTAGAGGGACAGAGAAGTGAAAGAGAGAAAGAAACATTCTTTTGTAGCTCCACTTAGTTGTGAATTCATTGGTTGCTTTGCATATGTGCCCTGACCAGGAAACGAACCTACAACCGTGTCGTTCCCAGATGACACTCTAACCAGCTGAGCTAACTGGCCAGGTTGTGCAACACACAGTTTTAAGTTCTGGATTCACAGCAGTACACAAAAGAAGCACAAACCTCTACTTTCTTGGAGTTGCATAACAATACCCAGTGTGCTAGGGGGCATTAAATGCTATGGAGAAAAACAAAGGCAGGCAAGAGACACAGAGGGTCAGGGAAAGAAAGTGTAGCAATTTTAAATTGGGTTAGGAAGGACTTCATTACCAAGGTGACATCTGGGTAAAGAAGGAGGTGAGGCCCTGGCCAGTTGGCTCAGTGGTAGAGCGTCGGCCTGGCGTGCAGGAGTCCTGAGTTCGATTCCCGGCCAGGGCACAGAGGAGAAGTGCCCATCTGCTTCTCCACCCCTCCCCCTCTCCTTCCTCTCTGTCTCTCTCTTTCCCTCCAGGGGCAGAGGCTCCACTGGAGCAAAGTTGACCCGGGCGCTGGAAGTGGCTCCATGGCCTCTGCCTCAGGCGCTGGGATGGCTCTGGTCACAGCAGAGCAGCGCCCTAGATTGGCAGAGCATCGCCCCCTGGTGGGCATGCCGGGTGGATCCCAGTAGGGCGCATGCGAGAGTGTGTCGTGCTGCCTCCCTGTTTCCAACTTCAGGGGGAAAAAAAAAAAAAGAAGGGGGTGAAAGAGCAAGTCAGGACTGTATCTGGGAGGACAGTCCAGGCACAAGGAACAGCAACTACAACGGCCTTGATATGCACCAGGCCTACCGTATTCAGAGGATATTGAAGGCAGCGAGTCGCAGAGGTTGAGGTCAGCAAGGCGAGGGGTAGAGAATCGATCACATGGGTCTGGCAGGCCCTGTTGATGGTGTGGTTTTCATGCAGAGGCAGCAAAGCACCAGAGGGGAAGAGCAGAGAAGCAATAGCATCTGATTTCCAATTCCTTATTTACTATCTGTCTGAAATGTTTTACAACTTTACATAAATGAGGCATACCTTTCATTTTATTCTGATTCCTTAAGTTTCAGAAAGAATTAAAATGTTTGAGGTCAAGTATAAAAAGTGGAGTTAAAAAAAAAAACCCAAAATCACATCAGGGAGTGTTCTAGTTACCTACTGCTGTGTAACAAATCAATCCAGAGCTTTGTGGTTTAAAAGAACGATGATGTTTTATGTCCCATCATTCTTTGGGTTGGGTGAAATCAGCTGGGCGATTCTTTTTTTTTTTTTTTTTTTTTTTTTTTTTTTTTTTTTGTCAGCTGATACCCCTCATTCAGCTGAACCGGCTGAAACGTCCGAGGCTTCGCTCACATTTCTGGAACTTGATTGTCTCTCCATTTGACTTCTCCTCATGACTACCGGTTTCTTCACAGCATAGTGGTCCCGGGCGTAGATGTTTTCAGGACTTCTACTATGAAAGCTGTCTTCAAGAAGAAAGCAGAAGTTGCCAGGACTCTAGACCCAGACTGGGGCAGCCTCACTCTGTCCCAATTTAATCGTCAAAACAAGTCAAGCCCTGGCTGGTTAGCTTGGTTGGTTAGCGCGTTGTCCTGATACGCAAAGGCTGCGGGTTCGATCCCCTGTTGTGGCACATACAAGAACAGATTGATGTTTCTGTCTCTGTTTCCCTTCCTCTCTCATGTATGGATATATTTTAAAAAGACTGCCTACATTTAAAAAAAAAAAAAGTCAAAATCCAGCCCAGATTCCAGAATAGGAGAAAAGAGGCCCCATGGAGCAATGGTTGCTTGAGGGCTTGAGCAGTGTGCATACATCTGGAGAGAAGAAATTGGTGGTGGCCATCTCTGGAGGCTATCAGGGTGGGCAGGAGACACTGATTTCTCCCCACAGTTCCATGAAACTCTTGGGGTCCCCTCCTTTCCTTTTGACCATTGTGTGTGTGCCTGCTATTGAGAAGTTTTGATTGGGGGACTATGATTAACTTTCTACCCTAGAATGGTGAGATTCCCTAAGTCTTAAAAGCCATTCTGAGTAGCGTGTTGAGACCAGTACCCACAGGGCCTATGTTCATTTCTGTCCTCAGCTCTGTGGGTTTCACTGTCCAGCGGAGCCTCCTGGACCTGTCTGGACTGTCACACTTCAGCGGTCATCTGGGATAATCTCAGAACATGGATGACGGTGTGGCATCCCGCAGAATTTGGGAAATGTGATGCAGAAGAGGCCCAGACTGACCACACACCTGCCTGGCCATGATGTTGCCCATCTTCCTAAAAAGAAAAGACGTGGAAAACTAGGCATTTAAATAACCTCTGTCTGGACCTTAAAAGCAAAACCCAAAAACTTTTGGGGTAAATAATTTTAGATTTACAGAAGAGTTACAAAGACAGTAGAGAGACATCCCTTCACCCAGCCTCCTCTAATATTAGCAGCTGCCATAACCACAGTGCATTGTCAGTAGTAAGAAGTTAGCACTGGCCTGCCTGATAATACTATTAACTAACTACAGACTTATGCAGATGTCCCTGGTTCTCCCACTAATGGCCTTTCCTCTGTTCCGGGACCCTTTCCGGGATCCCACATGCCATTTAGCCATCGTGTCCCCTTAGTCCTTTCCAATTTGTGACAGTTTCTCAATCACTCCTCAGCTTTCATGACCTTGACACCTTTAAAGAGTAGTGATTGGGTATTTTGTAGAATGCCCCCAATCTGGGGTTGACTGACATTTTCTCCTAACTAAACTGAGGTTATAGGATTTGAGAAGAATGTCATAGAGATTATGTGTCTTTCTCGTTTCATTGTATCGGGGCACATGACATCAGCCCATCTTATTACTCACGGTGTCAACTTTGATATTGACGTCAGTTAGTAGCCCTTGTGAGGTTTCTCCACTGTGAGGTTAGTACATTTTCCTCTCCAGTCTCTGTCCCTGCGAGGCCAGCCCAAACCCCGGGACAGAAGAATTGAGCTTCTGGAGGGAGAAACTGCTGAACTTTTTAAAACACACAGCACCCTGGGGCAGGGTTGCCAGGAGCAGGGAGGGCTGCAGGCCTGCCCACTGACTCCCCGATGACCTGAGATGAGTCACTCAGTCTCTAAGATCCGGGATTTCCCTCCCTCTTGTAAAATCCATGATGGCTTTCCAGCCTCACAGCTGTCCCACAGGAGCCTGGGAGGTTCAGACTGGTAACACTTTGAGCTGCCAGAGTGAAGTATAGATTTGATGTGAGACAAAGGGTTCTTGTTAATAACAGCTGGTCTGTAATCACTTCCCAACCCTGGTACCCGTAATCCCCACAGCAGGAGCACCCCCTAAAAGTATTGAGGCCATCACTGTTTTTATAAAATGGTCTCATGTTATTAGTATGCTAACAAGGGCTTGGTGTAGAAGGAAATCTTTCCGGCAAACATTTTTGTAAAGTGAGGCATTCTTTTGTACAGTGGATACATCCCCTGAATTAGCCTTTTTGTATAAAGTCACCTTTCGCTTATTGGATTTGCTTCAACCCAGTAGCTCCAGGAATTCCTTCCAACGTGCACACTAACTTTATGTGAATGCTTCTGAACAGACAGAATGTTCTCTACATTGGTGGTGATTAATTACCTCGAACTTGTTGAGTAGAGCAATTATTTCAATTCATTGGAGGTTAGCTTTGCTGGTGGAGAACCTTGGCCAACCTGTATTTCTGCACTTAACGGTAGGTAGAAAGAACTCAACCCCCAAAGGAGCGCTGTTTGGTGATCTTAGTTAAGACGTGGCTGGTGAACTGGTGAAATATGTTTTTCTAGGGGCAGGTGTACCTGCTGGAATTGAATGACTTTTTCCATTTCTTTGGAAATCATACCATTCCGCCTGGGTCACCATGACTGGGCACATGGGCTTTGCCCTACACAAGTCAAGGACAGCATTCACATGGGCTCTGATGCAGAGGGTGCCACCTGCAGAGAGCATCGCCAAACTCACCCAATCACACACTCAGGTCCAGTCCTCGGTTGAGCCCAGAGCAAGGTGACATAGAGCAGGAAGGCCATTTGGTCAAGACATGGATGTTATCTCCAGATTTAGCTCCACAAGCAATCACTGAGGTTCTGAAACAAGATGGAGGAAGCCCTTCATCCCGCACCCTTCCCTTGTGGCCGTGGCTGGGCCGTACAGCCCGGGCGATACGCAGTAACACACCTTATAAATCTTCTAATGGTCTTGAGAATGGGACAGTTACCTGGCTTGTGCTGGGGGTGGCTCAAGTGTTTCTTTGTTAAATGTAAAGAGTTACTCTTGGTGTTTCTGTATTTTATCTACGAAGAACCTTGGAAATGGAAGTGACCCAGAAAGGCCAAGGCCAAACCCCCCCCCCCCCAATCCGGTCTTCTTGCTCCTCTTGGCTGAGTCTGCTCTACTCTGTTCCTAAACACCCCCAGTCCTTTGCCCCAATCTTGCCTCCTCCCTCTCTGGAAGTCTCTCCTTCTCCCTTGATTATCTAAGTCGGTGCTTTACTTCAAGACTCAGTTCAGCCACATGTCCTTGGGAGGCCCTTTCTCACCACAAACGCACTAGGACTGTCTCTCCGAAGAGAACACGCCCCCTTCTTATCACAACACATTTCTGTTGCCATGGCCTTCCTCATTACATGGAGGGCAACATTGTTTCTGCCAGTCCAGTATCCACTCCCGTTTCCATCTGGGAAAGAATCTAATTTTCCCTTAGGAACCGCCTCCCTCCTCTCTCCCGCGCCCCAGCCCTAGTCCAGAAAAGCACTGTGACCCACACCAGTCAGCATGTTCCATCCCTCTGGTCGCATGTTCGGTTCTGGAGCTACCGGAGTTGCCATATGGACATGGTCCACCTGGGAGTGGAGCCCTGTCAGGGAAAAGCAGAGGAGAGGAAGAGTGACAGAGTCCCAGACGGAGCAGAAATGGACAACGACAGTGTGTGAGACCCTGAATTGAACCGTACCTGAAGTCAGAATTACACTTGGGATATTTCTTGCATTTAAGCCTATGTGTTCCTCATTTGTTTTAGCTGGTTTGGTTTCTACCATTTAAAATATCAAGTTCTTCACAGGCAAGGGTTCTGTCTTTTTTACCTTGACCTTCTACTACGGCAAGTGCAATGCTTTGAATATATCTAATGAGTGCTTCATAAATGGTTATTGCTGAGATGGGGGAAATAAGCTAAACCAGACAAGTCAAAAGGGGAAATTTTTATTTTATGAAAATAGAACAGCCCTGGCTGGATAGTTCAGCTGGTTGGAGCATCATCTTAATACATGGAGGTTACAGGTTCAACCCCCCAACAGGACACATACAGGAGTAGATCGATGTTTCTGTCTCTCTCTTTTGCTCCCTTCCTCTCTCTTTCTCTCTTTCTCTCTCTCAAGTCAATCAAATTTTTTTTTAAAGGAAAAGTAAAGAATACAAATTACATTGGGGGTGTATTAACTCTTACCTAGCGACACAGAGGTCAGGGCATTGCCTACAGCACTAGGTGCTACTCTGCCTCCACACCCTCCACTCCTCCTCTGAATGATGGCTCCTTAGTTTAGACTGTGGGCTCTACATTCAGGTGGCCTGGCTTTGAATTCATAGTCTGCTGCTTGTAAGACCTGTGTCCTCAAACACGGCACTTAGTCTCTCTAATCTTCAGTTTCTTCAAATGTAAAATGGGAAAAATAGTAGTTCCTAGCTCTTAGGTTGTCATGTTGATTAAATGAGCTGTGCTTCATATGTAGGAAGGGTTGACTTAATGTTATTATTATAATTCTTAAAACACCAACCTCGCCCTGGCTGGTTGGCTCAGTGGTAGAGCGCCGGTCTGGCGTGCAGAGGTCCCGGGTTCAATTCCCGGCCAGGGCACACAGGAGAAGCACCCATCTGCTTCTCCACCCCTCCCTCTCTCCTTCCTCTCTGTCTCTCTCTTCCCCTCCCGCAGCCGAGGCTCCATTGGAGCGAAGATGGCCTGGGTGCTGGGGATGGCTCCTTGGCCTCTGCCCCAGGCGCTAGAGTGGCTCTGGTCGCAACAGAGCGACCCCCCCCCCGAGGGGCAGAGCGTCGCCCCCTGGTGGGCGTGCAGGGTGGATCCCGGTCAGGCGCATGCGGGAGTCTGTCTGACTGTCTCTCCCCGTTTCCAGCTTCAGAAAAATACAAAAACAACAACAACAACAAAAAAACCCACCAACCTCTTCTCCCATCTGAACCCTGTAGCCTCCCCTGTGGCATTCTGTGGGAGTTGGCCATCCAACTCCCACAGAATGGCCATCCAACATTCTGGGGTTGGCCATCCTACGTGGAAAGGGGTAAGAACAGTGTGTGAATTGGGAGAGAATTGGTTGTAAGAAAAGAAGGTAACATCTCAAGTCATAGATAAAGACGGCCTCACGTGCCTATGACTAGGGTCAGTCTCTAGCAGGAGTAAGGACACCACACCCTTGGGCTTTACAGGCCTTTTGTTTCCCTTTATGACCAGGGCAATAGAAAGAGCATGAACTCTGGAGCAAGTTCAAACTCCTGCTATACTTAGAAAAGTAGGTATGGGCATCATTAATCAATGTGGATGTTTGGGGCCCAGTTGATGCTATAGATCTCTGACGTATGACAGGATGGACAGTACACTCAGGTACTCTACCCTCCGGGACCATGGATTGACGAGAAAAAGAGTGCTCAGTCAACAAACTCTAGCAAAACCTGGTGAGTATTTGATAGAGGAAACGCAAGCAACTCAAGAACTTGTAATGGGAGGTTCGACATAGGTTAGGCATTCGAGAGATGAGTAGAAGAGGCAGAGGAGTTGAAGAACAAATAAGGAGCAGAGAGTGAAATAGGGGGAAATGGGAGAGCCATGGGGTGTGAGACAATATGACCATTTCTTCAATATCCATCCTGCCCCTCAGCCTAGTGCTTTGGATAGGATCCCCTCATCCCTAGCTCAGGTATATACAACTCATCCCCTTATCCTAATTGGACAAGCTAGCTCAGACTTAAGCCAAATAGCACATGGCATTCCCTTGGCCATAGCAATTAGGATGATACAATTAGAGCAAAGGTAACTGCCCCTCCATACCCTCCATATGACCTAAAGAGCTTTCTTTATTGTTAGAAATCATCTTACAACAATCAGAGAAACCAGCCTGAAGACAAAGGCAATAATACATCATAAAAGGCAAAACTAAGAGAATTGCAGAGCCGGAGCCCTGATCAAACTGTGCCTGAAGACCACTTACCACTGGTCTTTTGAATGATACAGAAGCCAACAAATCCCCTTTGTTGTTTAAGCCAGCTCAATCTGAGAATTCTGTTATGTTCAGTATAATTGCTCTAATTCATACCAAGGGAAGAGTAGTTTGAAAAGTAAGGGGCCAATACGACAGGGCCTGATAGCAACATGTCAAGCAAGACAAGAACAAAGAAACAAACAAAAAAACCATGTCCATTAGATTTAGCAACATGGAGGTTGTTTGTGGCTCCGGTGAGATCGGTTTCAGTGGTAGGGACAAGATGGTAGGGAGAGCTCAGTGCGGGCTTTGCTGGATGCTGAGTGTGCAGAGAACCCCTGGAGCCATGCGCCTTTGGTGGCTTTGGGATGACCCTAGGGTCTGTCACTATAGAGAAATCACATTTTTAAGATTTTAGACATTCTGTCCTATTGTCCCCACTATCTGCCAAAACATTTTCCCAAACCTTTTAATGATTTGGGTTCTGTGCTGTCCTGTAGATGTAACTATAGAAACAACAGGATTCAGACTAAACTGTGGAAGAAACCCCGTCACAGCTGACCCAGCTGGATTAAATTACTGCTTCTCAATTCTTTGGGGGCAGGGAGTCACACAGCCCTTGGGGAACTAGATTTAAAACGATGAACCTTCTGGCCTGACCTGTGGTGGTGCAGTGCATAAAGCGTCGACCTAGAAATGCTGAGGTTGCCGGTTTGAAACCCTGCACTTGCCTGGTCCAGACACATATGGGAGTTGATGCTTCCTGCTCCTCCCCCCTTCTCTCTCTCTCTCTCACCTCTCTAAAATGAATAAGTAAATAAAAATAAAAATTAAAAAAAATCTATGAACCTTCTTCATGGGAGAGAAAACGCCCAAAATTCTATGTACATTTCTAGGCCTCTAGGATTCCTACGAAGCTGGCCTTGCCAATTACATGGGATGCTGCCGAAGCATTCCATTTTTTATAAGCTCTACTGATCAGAGGTTCCTTAACTGGGGTGTTGTTCAGATGCATAAAGGATCCCAACCCTTCGGTCTAGTTCCCTCTTCTTGTCAATAGCTCCCAGAACCCCAGCCTTCTCCTCTGGCCTTCAGGAATTGATCTGGGAAGGGTGTCCAGCTTTCTTACCCTGCCAAAACTCACTCATACCAGCATCTCCTCTCCGGTTCCTCTCCTGATCTGTTTCCCAAGGCTCCAGTCATGACCTTGGTAAAGGCTTTGGATTTAGGAGGTATGCATACAGTTCTCCCATTCGTTCATGCCTTTATTCTGAGGATCCTGCCTGCCTAGTGAGCCCCAGTTCTTAGACATCTGTCTACACAGCCCCTGGAAACCACACTTAGGGATCAGATGGTGGTGAAGACATTCGAGTCCTAAACATGACATGCCACTAACACCTTCCTCAATTTTTCTCTGATATGAGGACCTATCAGCATAAAAGAACTCCCTTGTCCCGAAGTGCTGGATTCAGCCCAGTGCCGGTACTTGCTGGTGAGGGGTGGAGGGCTATAGAATCTGAGGGCAGCTCCCACCTGGAGAAAAAATCCTTTGTCCTAATGGTGTACACTTCCAATCTGAGCAGTAGAAAGGGTCTGAAATGTTATGTGTTGACCTCTGGAAAGCACTTCCAATTATGCCCCGATGTTTGCACACCCACCCGTCATCCTCACTGGCTCCTTGAGGGTGCGGCCATGAGTCATTCACCCTGCGCCCTGCAGAGTTCCACAGATGATAACGCTAATGAGACTGAATGTGGACTGAGCTCTCCCTGCTCTGGGAACGGAG
Source organism: Saccopteryx bilineata (assembly GCF_036850765.1). NCBI lineage: Eukaryota > Metazoa > Chordata > Mammalia > Chiroptera > Emballonuridae > Saccopteryx > Saccopteryx bilineata. The sequence goes on from NC_089496.1 coordinate 99,442,232, forward strand.
TTAACTGCTGCCTGAGCTTATCTCCCTCGCAACACTAGGCAGGACTGTCTATTATTAACCCCACTTCAATTTTCTCTAACTTTTCATTTTGAAGTAAATTCAGACTTACCAAAAAGTTTCAAAGTTAGACTAAATAATCCTAGTATATCGTTCACCCAGTACCTCTCCCTTGCAGTGTTAACAGCTTACATGACCCCATAAAATAGTCCAAAACAGGAAATGAGCTCTGATACAATCCTATTAACTAATCTACAGACCTCATTCGAGTTTCACCAATTCTACCACTGCTGTACCCTTTCTGGTACAGAACCCGGGACCTCAGGTTGCATTTAGTTGTCCTGTCTCTGCTTTTTCTTTACGTGAGACAGATCCTCATTCTGTCTTTCGTGTCCTTAACATATTTTTTTTAGGTTACAATAGAGTTTGTGCTGAAACAGTTGTAACACATGCAAGGTGAGAAAAAGTACCAGCAAAATTCAGATTGGGTTGGCTATTCAACACCTTTGAAGACTGTTAGTTATTTGTAGACTGTCCTCCCATTTGGATTGGTCTGATGGTTCCTCTCAAGTAGGTTCAGATGACGCATTCAGGGCCAGAACACCACGGAAGCCATGCTCCGTGTCCCAGGGCGTGGTACAAAGTGGCCAAGCATCTCATTCCGCGAATGTCAGCTTTAGTCACCAGGTGGGGTGGTGCCTTCAAGGTTTCTCTGCTATAAAGCTCCCATTTTTTTTTCCTTCCTAATGAATAAGTATCCTGTGGGGAAATACTGGGGGACTATGGAAATATTCTATTTCTCATCCTCCTTTATCGTAGTGTTTTAGCATCTATTGGTGATCCTTGCTGGAAAACAATTACTACTGTGATGTTTGCCAAATACTGACTCTTTATATCCATATTTCCTTTTATATTGAGAATTGGAACTCTAAGGAAGATCTTTTCACTTTTCCCCTTTATTTACTTATTTAATTATCCATTGGTACCAGTATGGACTCCTAGAACATTCATCTTGTTTTTCAGGTGGTAAAACTGAGGCTGAAAGCCATTGGGTAAGAGGCACAGGGCTACAGAGCTAGGATGAGGGAGAACCAGGACTTAGTCTTGGCCAACCTGATCCTTCACTGATGCATTCTTCTTTCTGACATGAACCTTGTAACTTAGTGTAGTCACCCTTCGCTTTGTACTGGTGCAGCCACTGTGGAAAACAGTATGGAGATTCCTCAAAAAATTAAAAATCAAACTGCCTTTTGACCCAGCTATCCCACTTTTAGGAATATACCCCAAGAACACCATAGAACTGTTCCAAACTGAGAAATGCACCTCCATGTTTATGGTAGCATTGTTCACAATAGCAAAGATCTGGAAACAACCCAAGTGTCCGTCAGTGGACGAGTGGATTAAAAAGCTTTGGTACATACATACTATGGAATACTACTCAGCCATAAGAAATGATGACATCAGATCATTTACAACAACATGGATGGATCTTGATAACATTATACTAAGCGAAATAAGTAAATCAGAAAAAAACTAAGAACTATATGATTCCATACATAGGTGGGACATAAAAATGAGACTCAGAGACATGGACAAGAGTGTGGGGGTTATGGGGTGGGGGGGGGGAGGGGAGGGAAGGGGTTGGGGGAGGGGAGGGGCACAAAGAAAACCAGTTAGAAGGTGACAGAAGACAATTGGACTTTGGGTGATGGGAATGCAGCGTCATCAAATGTCAAAGTAACCTAGAGATGTTTTCTCTAAACATATGTACCCTGATTTATCAATGTCAACCCATTAAAATTAATTTTAAAAAATAAAAAATAAATAAATAAATAAAACCACCCTTAGTCATATTGTGGGTCCTCGCAACATGAAAACTTTGCCCTCAACATCCTCTTTGTATTATATCCTGTTTCTCTCTCCTTCCATGTCTTTATCTATGTTTTATTTTAGTAACCATATTTGGGGAGGGTTTTTTAAAATTTGTTTTTGGTAAATCACCTTAAATCCCTCTTTGAGGAAAAATTAGCAATGAATAAGAACATCTCTGAGACTAGAACATGGTAGGTTTTTTTTTATTATTGTTTGAAGTAAATCAATGTGATTGTTGAAAGATTGTTTCTTGACAGTAATGTCCTCAGAGTGGTCGTTAAGACTTCTCCGAGTGGCCTGGCCTGTGGTGACACACTGGATAAAGTGTTGACCTGGAACACTGAGGTCACCAGTTTGAAACCCCAGGCTTCCCTGGTCACAAAGCACATAGGAGAAACAACTATGAGTTGATGCTTCCCGCTCCTCCTCCCCCTTTCTCGCTCTCTCTTCTCTCTCTAAAATGATAAATAAAATCTTTAAAAGAATAAAAATAAAAAGACTTATCCAAGTGGACAAATTCACAAAGTATGTCGGAACACACTTTTTCTCTGGGTCTCCTGTTTAAAAAAGGGTGCCCAGATAGGGTTAGCAGAGGACATAACTGTGACGGCCAGACATTTAGTGCTAGTGCCTGGAGCTGACATGGAGGAATGACTTGTAATGCTGCCCCATGCATCTTTAAGATAAAACTCCCAATGGCTACTTCAGGGGCATCGTTTAAAGATTAAAGGGGCTGAGGAGCAGGCAGTGAGCTCTCTGACGCTGCAAGTATTCAACCAGAGGCTTACAGAAGATGAAACACAGGGGCTATTACAGGGCATGCCCATGTCACGTGGAAGGTGTGGGTGGTAAACCTCTGTGTTTTGCTTCCCAGGATCCATTTTCCATTTTTCTTGGAAGCATATGTAAGCTCCTCTGGCAATGCACTTCTCCTTCACTTTTAGCTGTGTGGTTAAGGTAGGCTGAATTCACCCACAGCTCCAGGGTTTAAGCCAATAAGCCTAACCCACCCACAGCCATAATGACTGGTTCAGGTGTGGGCAGGTAACAAACTCAGAGCCAGAGACATGACAGCCAGTTTTGGGGGCCTTCTAAGAAAGAGAAGCTCATCTCCTTTTTGGAACTTTATGGAAGAGAGATGCTCTCTTTTCCTTCTATGATGGGGTGAGGGTGCGAGGTCAGGAACCCCTGCAGCCATCTTGTGATCTTGCGATGGTGTTCTCCTGGGAAGAAGACTAGACCAGGGAACTGGAGCTGAGAAGTGGAAATGTGGTCTGGGCTGTGTCTCTAGCTCCATCGGAAGCCAGATTATCTCCTGACTGTTAGAAGAGCCAGTGAATTGCCATTTCTTATTATAACAGTTTGGATGAAGTTGTCTGTCATTTGCAAATAAAAGAATCAAAAATGATAAAACTAGATGGACTGGAAATCTGATGTTTCAGAGTCACTGGGGGGAGTGCATTAAAGGCACAGACGTTCGGAGATCCTGGGTGTTTGACAGACACCACGGTGAGTCCCCTGCACACCCAAGGCTGGGAATCCCAGCTCTCTGCTCCTGCCCATCAGGACTGGCCTTTAGGAGGTCCTCAGTGTGTCCCTCTGTGTCCTACCTTCCCCCGCCCCCCTGCCAGGTGAGGGACCCCCAGGCAGCAGCCCTGGCCCCAGCATCGGGCTTCAATGCTTTCTATTTATATTGGAAATTGCTTGCATTTTCCTAGTTAGTGGCAGATATCTGCCTTTTGATGTTAATGAGTTTGTGAACCCAACAAAAACATAAAAGACGAGGCTCCTCCAAAGAGAGAAAATAGAAAATAAAATGCCATCCAAAATGGGACGGGCTTGAAATCCGCCTTGAATCTGCCAGCCCCTTCCTCTGCCTTCCCAATGGGGACCCTTTCATCCAACTGAAGAAGTCAAGATACAATGCCATCCTGGTGAATATCCCACAAAGCCAAACTAATCTGGTCTGTCTGGACAAAGAAAGTGAGGGGTTTGGCTGATCAAAGTGCGCCCAGCTCCCTCTTTTTCTTCCCCCACCCTATTAGCCCCCCTGTAGACAAGAGACACAAATTTCCCCCACATCAGGGATACCCCCCTCCTCCTTTTCAAACAGCCCCTTGCATCCCGGTGCAAACCTTAGCTGTCTCCTAATAACCCACTTTAGGACATGGATGTTCTGATCTGATATTACGAGATAGAAAGTGGCCGCTTGCTAATCTAGAGAGAGACAGGGCATTTGTAACAGCTAGAATCAAAGGCCTGGTCTCTTCTGTTCCTAATTATCAATAGTGTTTTATAATCTTATTAATATTGATACTCAGTATACTGAAGATCTGTTAAGGCGTAATGTATGTGGAAGATAATTAACAAGATCCGAGTCAGATCAATCGCCTATTTGACAGCCAACGGTGTGTGGCTTATAAATTATACATATTCTAGGTATTGCTCAAAATGTTTAAAGTTTCAGTCCAATCCTTCGGCTCCAGCGCTGGGGGAAGGCTTGAACCTAAAGGTACCGTCCCCAGCCTATTGGAGCCTCCTGTGCACATGCAGGACAAGCTCTTCCTTCCGAATCAAAGCGTTCCATTAACCGCCGAGATCTGCACACAGCGTCAAGACACAGCTCCTCTTTGTAAAGCGCGGAAAAACAAAAGGTGAAATCTTGTAAGAAAAGAGCTGATTAATAAAAGGGAGGAAATTCGCCTTTTGATTTCTGGAAGAAGGTAACAGTTGGATGTTTCAAACGGCAACGCTGATCTTTCCCGCTGGCACTAGTCTGAGAGGGTGAGATGTCTGATTGCAGTAAACACAAGAAATAATCCCGATGAATGTGTATATTCAGGTAGGTTTAAGAGCTAAAAATCTCCCGTCAATTACAGTGTGTGTGTGTTTGTACAGATGAATCGGGAGGGCACCGGCCATTTTTTCTCACAAACAGCATCCGTTTAGGACATCCTCCTCCCCTGTTCTATTGTACAATCATCCCATTCGGTCCACAGGGTTCAGATGGGGCTAACCCTACCCTTGCCCCAGGGGCAGGCGCGTGACCCAAACTGGCCAGTCAGAGCCCTTCTCACGATTTATTTTGCATAGCCATTGGAAAAGTCCACACAATTTCCCACAGGGGTTTTAATCAGGAAGAGGAGGAGCCTCCTATCGCTAGCAATCACTCCGCCACCATGTCCGCGAGGAAGCAGCCCATCGGAAACACCACCAAGCCATGAAGGAAACTGAGTCCTGCTGGTATCACTTGAAGCCCTGGATCCTGCTGTACCCGAAGTGCACAGGTGGGCTCCCAATTATCTGAGCCGATCTTCAATGCCCTTTTCGGCTTAAGGCAACATGTATTAGGTTTCTATCCTTTAGTGAATAGTTAACACGAGAAGTTAAGGCAAGATGTTTGGCCCCTTTTCTCCTCTTCTCGTTGCAGGTGAGAAAGCTAAGCAAGACACCGAGGTTCAAGAAATAAGGACGGAGCCATGAAAAAATAGGGTTTAGCAGGTTTATCAAGACAGCTGGTCTGACCAGGTGGTGGCGCAGTGGATAGAGCGTCGGACTGGGATGCTGAGGACCCAGGTTCAAGACCCCAAGGTCGCCAGCTTGAGCGCGGGCTCATCTGGTTTGAACAAGGCTCATCATCTTGAGCCCAAGGTCCCTGGCTCAGGGGTTACTCGGTCTGCTGTAGCAGCAGGTCAAGGCACATATGAGAAATCAATCAATGAACAACTAAGGAGCCACACAAAGAATTGATGTTTCTCATCTCTCTCCCTTCCTGTCTGTCTGTCCCCCTCTCTGACTCTCTGCCACACACACACACACACACACACACACACACACACACAGATAGCTGAGCTGTGATAAGGAATCTTAAACTGGTACTGAACTTTTGCTTGTCGTCCACCAACTGTAACTGGGAAGACCATGGCAGACTACGGAGCTTGCAGACCCCATCAGAAGGGAGTCAGTGCCCCAGGGGGCCCTGAGCTGGGGCTGAGGAAGTCACAACTCCAAAGGGTAACTCCAGGATCCTAGACGTGCCTCGGGATTTGTAATAGGTCAGTGTGAGAACGGTGATGTTGGGGTACCCCATGCCCTGTGGTGTTAGATTCACAGAGGATGGCCAGGATGATACCGAGAAACCTCATCCTGGTTGCTGGCAAGGTTCCAAGAGCAGTGTTAAGATCAAAGCCCCTGGTAGAGGAGAGTGTGCTGCTGGCCTCCTAGGGCCTTGGCACAAAGTAGAAAAAGGGACCCACTTTGGGTAGACGAATTAGAAAAATGGCGCCTCCTCTGAACAGAAGAGAGAGCAGAGGACAGGGCTCCGAGTGGGAAGCTCAAGCGGGATTTTAACCCTTCTCTGTCCCACTAGCTGACACCTTGTGCAGTATGCAAACTGGACGACCGTGGCTGCACTGAGTGGAGGCTGACTCTCATCCATCAGCTACTCTTCCGGTTCTCTGTGCAACGCCCCAGGGCATGCATGCCCGTGGCCCTCTGTGTGGGCCTGAATTCAGGGCTGCTGGGCCTGAATTCTAGTGTCCACATATTTCTGCTTCCCCAGCTGACCTTTTCTTTGCTTTTCTTGAGAGAGAGAGAGAGAAAAACAATAATTTGTCGTTCTACTTATTTATGTATTCATTGGTTGAATCTTGTATGTGCCTTGACCGGGGATTGAACCTGCCACCTTGTTGTATTGGTACAACGCGCTAACCAACTGATTCACCCAGCGGGACCACTTGCTCAGCTAACTTTAACACTTACTATGAGTCCACCAGGTTTGTACCCAAATCTGTTTATACCACTACATTGCAATCATCCAACTTAATTAAAAAGTGTGGTAACCAGTGAAATAGGAGTAAGGGAAAAAGGGCGTTGTGATTTCTATGAAAACTAAACGAATATTTTGGAAAGATAAAGACCAGTTGCTAAATAAGAAAGAAAAGTCTTTAAGATTAAGGAATCATTTGGCAGTGATGGAAATGCCTGGTTTTATGCAGCTATATGAAAATATATCAAACTGTTGGAAATCACTGAGTTGGGCAATGTAACTAGGTGCCGTTTATTAGATGTAAATTATTCCTCCATAAAGTTGATAAGAAAACTATTAAGTGCAAGTGAGATTACATAGAAGAGCAGGGGAAAATAAAACATAATGTTCCTCCCAGAGCTTTGCATTCTGATGGTTCAGCAAGTGTCCTTGAGATTGCACTGTAAGATCTTCACTTTCAGAAAAGCACAACTGGAGATTATGAATGACGTGCAGTTGGCTCAGGCCAGAGAGAGAAGCCAGAAAGCAAAGAGCAGACCCAGACCCCACAAAAAGCCTTGGTTCTATATCAGAAGGTTAGCAGAGAAAATGGACGTTTATCATGTTGAAATTTTTCAAAGTGTTTAAACTTTGCATAACATATGTCTATGTATTGTTTTAGAATGAGTCCCTACTTTAGCTGACTTTTTGTGTGATTAACTACCAACTTCTGGCCAGACCCCACCGACAGCAAGGCTTTCACGGTGATCTTCGTCACCCTGAAGGTCCTGGAAACAGTCCTCAGAGGGGGCAGTGGGTCCTTCTTTCAATAAATCCAACACAATCTATTTTCCTCCTCCCCCTAAAAGGGAGCAGGTTGCTATTTCTCTGGTTGATCTTGTGCATAAGAGGCATGTTATACAATATACTGGCTCTTACCCTTGGGGTAGTGAGATGCTCACAGGCTCACACAGCATTCTGCTTAAGATACACACTCCCGCCTGACCAGGCAGTGGCGCAGTGAATAAAGCATCGGATTGGGACATGGAGGACCCAGGTTCGAAACCGTGAGGTCGTTGGCTTGAGTGCAGGATCATCCGTCTTGAGCACGGGCTCACCAGCTTGAGTGAGGGGTTGCTGGCTTGAGTGTGGGATCATAGACATGACCCCATGGTCGCTGGCTTGAGCCCAAAGGTCACTGGCTTGAGCCCAAGGTTGCTGGCTTGAGCAAGGGGTCGGCCTCTGGTCAAGGCACATATGAGAAAGCAATTTGAACAACTAAGGAGCTGCAACAAAGAATTAATGCTTCTCTCTCCTTTCCTGTCTGTCCCTATCTGTCCCTCTCTCTGACTCTCTGTCTCTGTCAAAAAAAAAAAAACAAAACGGATTCACACTCCCTCTGCTTCTGTCTCTGTTTCTCTCTGCTACTGAGTCATTAGAACTTAACATGTTTGTATCATTGGAAGCCACCCTATATCCTCTTATATACAGCAGCTTGTTCTTTATTGCTCCCACCCACTCCTGAGTACACCGTGAATGACAGGCTCGCCCATCTAGAATCACCAAGCATTCACAATGGGAGTGTGGTCAATGAGGGTATCGTTCCCAAGTCTTCCCTCCCTTCTAGAGAATTATAATCTCACTCCAGTGGCATCACAGGGGGCGCACTACTCCTCTGCCCTTGACGCTGGGCTGAGCCACTGATTTGGCCAATACAGGCATGACATGAGTAGGACCGAGTGTGTTTGTGCTTTCTGGCTTGTCATCTTTTGCTTTTGCCATATGTCATGAAAGCAGTATGCCCTGAGAAGCCCCTGGTCCGAGTAGAATAAGATACGCATGAGGCAAACCTAGACCTCCCCTCAGCCTGAAGCAAGCTGCCTTGGCCAACTCACTTAACACAAGCTAAATGTAAAAGCATTGATTGTTGTAAACCAATGAGACTTAGGAAGCATTTGCTATGCAGCACTGCTGGGTAGAAATTGGACTGATACAGAGTGGGGAGGTGGGAGGGGTTAAAATGCTTCAAGTCCAATCCATTAATTTTACAAATGAAATTATTTACTAACTCTGTGATACTGAGCTAGACAGTTCCTGGTCTAGATTCTTTCATCTGTAAAATGATAGCTTTGGGAAAGTTTGCTTGTGTCATAATCACAATCATGCTGCTGTGAACCCTCAGCTGTTGACAGCTCCCCACTGCCCACAGAATAAAGCCAGCATCCCTCATCATGACGTGCAAGTCCCCTGTGCCTGGTCCTGCCCGCCATCCCCACCTTCCTTCTCACAATACCCACGCGTCATGCTGCAGCTACGGGAATCTCTTCCCATTCCCCTACCTGTCCCTGATCTTTCCTCTCTCTGTGCCTTTACTCGCTCTGGGCCCTTCCCCTAGAACGCCGTCTCCTGTCATCTCACCTTGTGGAAACCTCCACTGTGTAACTCCATATCGCATCTTCCAAATGGCTTCCCCAACGCCTTGGGCTAAAATTAAGTCATTTCCTTAACGCATTTGAACATATTTCCATAATGTATTTCACTGAACACATTTCACTCGTATCGCAGGCATTGGACCCGAGTCCATCATCCACCAAGTGAGAATAAGCTTTCTGAGCACAGGGTTCCATTTTTTGCTTCTTTTCACCTCCCGTGGACCCTGGCCTGTGAAGTCCTCTACTTATGCTCAGTGTTTCCTGGTGATGAAACAAGGTATGTTACCCCAGCTCTAGGAAGCAAAGCTACCCCAGCACACTCTGGTGGGGTAACTCTGCCATGTTCTAGCTCATGTACTCCACAGTCAATAGAGAATGGTACTGACACCCCCGTGAGTGATGACCCGAATAGCTGCTACTTACTGAGCCCTTATTCTTTTTTTTTAAATGATGATTCTACTCTGCATTTATTCATTCATTCATTCATTTATTTATTTATTTACAGGGACAGAGAGAGAGTCAGAGAGAGGGATAGACAGGGACAGACAGGAACGGAGAGAGATGAGAAGCATCAATCATCAGTTTTTCGTTGCGAGACCTTAGTTGTTCATTGATTGCTTTCTCATATGTGCCTTGACCACAGGCCTTCAGCAGACCGAGTAACCCCTTGCTCGAGCCAGTGACCTTGGGTCCAAGCTGGTAGGCTTTTGCTCAAACCAGATGAGCCCGTGCTCAAGCTGGCGACCTCGGGGTCTCGAACCTAGGTCCTCTGCATCCCAGTCCGACACTCTATCCACTACGCCACCACCTCGTCAGACCTGAGCCCTTATTCTTGAGACAGGATCTGCACTAAGCACTCTGTGCCTATAATCTTATTTAAATCTCCCAAAAGCTCTCTCTGAGATTGGCCTCATTTACCTATGACATGTGGCAGAGATGTTCTGCATTTTCCCTTTTCTCTTTGGCATCCAGCTAGACCACGTTTCCCAGATTCCCTAGCAGGTAGGTGTAACCATGTGACCAGGTTCTGCCCAATGAAATGTGAGAAGAGGCAGGATGTGCATTTCCAGACCAGGCCTATAAAAACCCCGGTGGGTGGCACCGCTCTCTCTTCATTTCTGACAGTGGATGTAAACGATCCAACCAACAACCTTGATGCCACAGGGATGGTGGAGTCACCAAATGGAAAGAGCTTGGCTCCAGGTGCAAGGTCATGTGCTAAACACTCCTGTATGGACTGTAATGTGATTGTGAAATACATTCCTACTTGGCTAAGCCCCTGAGCTCTCACTTATGTGCAGCTGTTACATGAGGAAACTGAGATTCAGGTTAAGTGACTTGAGGCATGTGACACAAAAGTCAGAGGCTGGGACTGTAACTCAAACCTAGCTGTCACCAATTCTGGTGATTCTAACTACACACAGCCTCTTAGTTAAGGAAAAAACAACAACAACAAATAAATGGAAACAAACCTCCTACTGGAGCAAAAATCAAGGTTTTTCAAACCACAACTGACTTCTGGCGGCTCTGGAATGTTGCGCCAGCAGAGTTCCCAGGGGTGGATTTGTAAAATTACTGAGAGGCAAGGGGAAGCAGAAGGGAACGATCTGTACTGAGTGCCCGCACACGCCAGGCGCTTCGCATGAGCGTCATCTCATTTACTCCTCAGAGCCACCTTCTGTGAAGGTATCGTTACCCCAGGCTCAGAAAAGCCAGTGTTCTGCTCATGGTTCTACCAGTAAGGAGCAGCAGCACTGAGATTCAAACCCGGTCCATCTGATTCAGAGTCTAGCACTTACTCTGTCCATTACCACCCTGAGGCATATACCATGTCAGGGTCTGTTTCATTCTTCATTCATTCATTCACTCACTCATGCAGCCATTCAGTACTTGCTGGATGCCTCCTGTGGGCCAGGCCCTCTGCAGGTCTCTAGGAATGAGGGCCAGAACGAGGTTGGCACAAGAAGCGCACCAAAGGCACTGAATTTAGGGAGGTACCAACTGTCACGTGGTACCCTGCATTCCCACAATCCGGAAAGTGAAGGCCTCCTTACATTTTGTGCCTTTGGCACCTGGTGTGCTGCACTCTAGTCCCAGCCCTGATAGAGTAAAACCAGACAGGGACTCTGCCTCAGAGGGCTTACACTGCAGGGGTCCCCAAACTTTTTACACAGGGGGCCAGTTCACTGTCCCTCAGACCGTTGGAGGGCCGGACTATAAAAAAACTATGAACAAATCCCTATGCACACTGCACATATCTTATTTTAAAGTAAAAAAACAAAACAGGAACAAATACAATATTTAACAAGTAAATTTAAATAAACAAACTGACCAGTATTTCAATGGGAACTATGGGCCTGCTTTTGGCTAATGAGATGGTCAATGTCCGGTTCCATATTTGTCACTGCTAGCCGTAACAAGTGATATGACGTGCTTCCCGAGCTGTGACGTGTGCATCCCGCGTCACCAGAAGTAGTACTGTACGTGAATGACGCCGCGCTTTGCGGCGCCACCACATCCTGTGCTCCTCTCACTGACCACCAATGAAAGAGGTGCCCCTTCCGGAAGTGTGGTGGGGACCAGATAAATGGCCTCAGGGGGCTGCATGTGGCCCGTGGGCCATAGTTTGGGGCCCCCTGGCTTAGAGTAAAGGACAGACAAGCTGCCAGTATTCTGGTTGTTATTGTAAATCACCCCAAATGCAGTACCATGGTGCTGTAAAACTATACCATTTCATTATGTTCATGTAGTCCGTGGTCAAGAATTCAGACAGACACAGAGGGGATGGTTCATCTCTGCTTCACGATATTTGGAGATAGAGGACTAGAACAGGGCAGATTAAAAGCTTTGTCGTGCGCGTATCTCATATCTTGACTGTGATGAGTTGAGGCTGGGCTGTCCTGAGACTATTTCAACTGGATCTCTATATGAGGCCACCACTGGGTGTCCTCATCCCAGGACATACCTGGTATTCTGATCCAATCTGTCACTGGTCTGCCCAGATCCATGTGGAAGAGACAGAGCCCAATCTTTCAATGGAAGAAGTATCAAAATATAGCTGGCCATTAAAAAAAAAAACCTTCACAAGCCTGACCTGTGGTGGCACAGTGGATAAAGTGTCAACCTGGAACACTGCGGTCGCCAGTTTGAAACCCTGGGCTTGCCTGGTCAAGGCACATATGGGAGTTGATGCTTCCTGCTCCTTTCCCTTCTCTCTTTCTCTTTCTCTCTCTCTCTCTTTCTCTCTCTCTCTCTCTCTCTCTCTCTCTCTCTCCTCTCTAAAAATTGAATAAAGTCCTTTAAAAAAAGAGAGAAAAAAGTTATAATTAAATAAATAAACCTTCATGAACAATGATTTTTGAAAAATGAATGAATAAATCTTCTATAGAAGAAAGGAGCAAAAAGGCAACCTACTTAATGGGAGAAAATATTTGCAAATCATATATCTGATAAGGTGTTAATATTCAAAATACATAAAGAATTCATATAACTCAATAGCAAAAAAAACAATTTGATTTAACAATGGACAGAGGATCTGAATAGGCATTTTTCCAAAGAAGACACGCAGATTGCCAATAGATACATGAAAAGATGTTCAACATCACTAATCATCAAGGAAATGCAATGAAAACCACAATGAGGTATCACTTCACACCTGTTATTATCAGAAAAATAAAAAATAACAGGTGTTTGTCAGAATGTGGAGAAAAGGGAACCGTCATGTTCGGCTGGTGCGAATGTGAATTGGTACAGCTACTGTGGAAAACAGTATGGAGGGGCCTTAAAAAATTAAAGATACAACTACCATATGATCCAGCGATTCCACATCTGGGTATGTATTTATCTGAAGAAAATGAAATGAAAATCAAGAAGATATATGTACCCGCATGTTCACTGCAGTATTATTTACAATAGCCAAGATGTGCAAACAACTGAAATATCCATCGATGGATGAATGGATAAAGAAATTGTGGACTATGGGAAATAGGGGTGGAGAAAGGGGGTGAGTGAAATGGGTGAATAGGGTCAAAAGGTATAGTAAACTGCCAGCTATAAAATAAATCAATCAGGAAGATCTAATGTACAGCATGACGACTATAGTTAATAATACTGTATTGTGTATTTGAAAGTTGCTAATAGAATAAATCTTGGACATCCTCATCACAAGAAAAGAAAAAATAATTTTTGTGACTATATGTTGGTAGATGATAACTAGATTAATTGTGGTGACTATTTCACAATGTATACAAATTGAATGATTATGTTGTACACCTGAAACTGATATAACGTTATATGTCAATTACACCTCAATTGAAAAAATATACATACAAATAGTTTTTAAAAGGAAAAGTTTAAACATCTGGCACTTAACCCAGAATTCTCAGGACATAGTGGCTGCTAACCATCATGACTTTGCTCTTCAGAGCACATACATTATAACAAGCTATAAGCTTTATTTTGATCACTATTTTCACTATAAATAGAATGAAGAGAAGGTTAGGCAGGTAGAAATCAAAATAAGAAGAAAGGAGCATTATTATTCTATAAAAATGTGTAACAGGATTCTTGTAGGGGGACTGAATTGGTAACAGCAAATATGCCTCATGTATCCATCCATCCATCCATCCATCCATCCATCCATCCATCCACCCATTCATTCAAGCAACAAGCTAACATTTATGGAGCACTTACAAGGCACCAGGCCTGCAGCTGGTCACCGGGCGGAACAGCTCTGCCTGCGGACAGGACTGCAGGTCTGCCGGAACTTTCGTGTGGTTTATTATGTAGCCTGTCAGAAAGGCAGTATTGACCCAACATGCAGAACTGGTTCAAATGCACGTGTGAAATTGTGTCCTGAGTCCCTCACATATGCTTACTCTGGAAAGTGGTTGAGGGTGACCGAGACCTATAGTCCTTGACCTTGGAGAACTTGTCTTTGGTGCTCTTATCCTCAGCAACACTGTTGTTGTTATTATCAGGAACACGGTGCAACTGATGGTACTTTGATGTCTTCGAAACCCCTGGCATTGGTAAAGGGATTATGGATTCCAAAGCGCTTTTATACTCTTTACCTCATCTCTAACCTACAGGGCAAATAGGACAGGCATCCCGCACATTCCCATTTTACAGATGAGAAAACTGAGCTCAGCAAGGTTAAACCTAGAGCTTGTCCCCAATAAGACTACTGATGGTAGTTCTGCAGTGGCCTGAATCTGAAGGGTTTCTCAAATTCTCAAGTCCCTTTTCTCCCAAATTCTTGTCTTCCCCCTGTCATCCTTCCACCTGCAGGGCCAACCGCTTCGAAATAAAAGGAGAGAGTTATTTGTACCTGTGTGCCCAACAGCACGAAGGGCACTCAGCCTGTCCTAGCTCATGAAATCCTCCCAACACTTCAGGACAGAGGTAGACCTGCTTTCATCTCCAGCTTACAGATGGGGGAACCAGGAAGGTAGAATCAACTTTCTCGGGGTCACCGCAAGAGTTAGGAAGTTGCAGAGAGAAAACTCGAGCCCCCAGTCAGTAGTCGGACTTGAAGCCAACTTGGCCACCTCTGCGCTGGGAACAGCCCAGGGCTGTACCTCTGTAGCTCCTGGGAGGGAGGGGACCCAGGGAACCTTTGTTCTCCAAGTGCTGGACTAAGGTGGCTGATCAGTGACCCAGATGAGGGGGTGCCCTACCCTTGCCTATGACAGAAAGAATATTTACTGTCATCGTCAGCATGGAGAGAGAGGACTGGCTGATGTCATCAATTATGCACAGTCCTGGGCTAAACCTGTACCTCAGGAATTGAAGGGAGAAGTGCTTCCAATGGGAGAGTGGCAGCCTGTCTGGTCACTTGCCTCTCACTTAGCCCTTTTGCTTCTGCCTCAGCCCAGGGGACAAGCAGTTGGGCCTGGAAAGTTCAGTTTTGTGTGTCTCCGCCGTGGTTTGTGTTGGGCGAGCCACAGCTGGGTTCTCACTCCACGGTGCCTCCACACGTGGGCCTGGCCAGCTAGCCTTGTGGGTTCCATTCATTTCAGGCCTCATTAGAGCCCGCTTGGATTTACACAGATGTAAATCAGGTCATTAGCGCCTCACCGGCTGGCAAGGGGGTGTGGCCAAAAGGGGATTTGAGGGCAGAACTTAAGGGGGTAGGGAGCAAACTTTGAGCCCAACTTAATGTTTAACCTCTCCGACAATGGGATTGCGAGCCTTCCTTCCCCACCCTGATCCAGCAGCAGCTCCGGTGAAAGGGTCGATAAGTACACGTAGGAAACAGATGGGGCCGGGTGGGAGGAAATGGATTGCTCACTCACACATCAGATGCTGGGAGCCAGCCTGGGCCAATGGGGGCCACTTGCAACGAGGAAGGGGTTCTAGAGCCCCCACTTCTCCATCCTTTGTCTGCAGGAGAAGCCCCTGAAGGCCTCTTAACACGTTTAAGTCATACGAGGAGGGGAAATGGAAGGGACGATCATTCCAGGAGGAGATAAGAGAATGAGAGAGAAAGAGGGGGGGACCCATTTCTGGTAAATAATTAACAACAAATGTCTCCCTTAAAAAAATAAATAAATAAGTGCCCCACAGAACTTTCAACTTCTCTAATTTGGAAAGTCAAAAGTTCAACTAGGCGCCAGGGTGCTGATGACAAGACCGGGTCCCAGCCCATTCATCCACTCATGTCACCCCAGCTGTGGCCATCTCTTTCTGGGGAAGGCAGCAGCGTCTGGTGACAGGGGTGGAGGCCTTGAGCCTTCTCTCTGCGGTTCCAGGCAGGAAGGCAGGACTCCAGCCCCTCATCTTGGATGTCGGGCACTCTGCCACCAGGCTCCACAAAACCACCATCCGGGTTCTAAGGCTAGTCTCAAGTCACTGGAAGCATCAGTTTGGGAGTCAAACCTGGGTTTTCATTTTGGCTTGGCCATTACTGGCTGTGCAACCTTGCACAAGTTACTTAACTTCTCTGAGCCAGTTTGCTGAGCTATGGAATGAAACCAGCAAAACTGCTCCTGGTGAGCTGATGCCAGGATGAGACAGCATCCGTCAGGGGTCGGTACACTATGGCCCATGGGCCAAATATAGCTGCTGCCTGTTCTTTTAAATAAAGTTTTATTCGGGAAGCAGCCACGTCCATTTAATTGCAACCAATGGCTGCTTTCATGCTCCAAAGGCCAAATTGAATAGTTGCAGCAGTGACCGTGTGGCCCAAAAGCCTAAAATATTTACTCTCTAGCCCTCTGCAAAACAATTTTTTAATTCAATTTATTTTTATTAAATGATTTTAGCAAGAGATAAAGATACACACAGAAAGACAGAAACACCGATCTGTTCCCATATGTGCCCTCACTGGGGATCAAACCAGCAACCTCTGTACTTTGGGACAATGCTCTAACCAACTGAGCTATTGGGCCAGGGCCAGGAAGGCTTTCTGATCTCTGGTGTATGTACAGGATGTAGCCTGGTGCTTCGTAAAAGTTCGATGTGTAGCAGAGGTGGAAGTTAATTTCATGAATGTCATCCCAGAGCATTCAGGGGCTTGTCTTTCATTTTCAGAAGTGGGAATCTTGCTTCTCTTGCATATTTCTCTCCCCTTGACCCCTGCCCTCCACTCACACTCTAAGTGCTTGTAATTACATTGGGGACAGGGGTCTTTCCTTAGGTTGCTGGGCACACAGTAGGCGCTAATGACAGCACCTGGCACCCTTGTCAAGACCATGAGGGTCTCGGCCCTTAGCAGTCACCAAGTCACTTGACAGACAGCAACCCTGGCTCCAGAAAGAAGGAACCACAGAGGCGGGGAGAGCAGCGCAGGCCCCGGAAGCTGACCTGTGGGCTCAGGATGGCCACAGCTGAACTTGGGAGCCAGTGTTTGCCTTGGGATGAGAGACAAGAAAGAAAGAAGGAAGCGACCCTGTTCTGACCCCATTCTTCTAGACCAGGGGTCCCCAAACTACGGCTAGCAGGCCGCATGTGGCCCCCTGAGGCCATTTATCCGCCCCCGCCGCACTCCTGAGGCCATTTATCCGCCCCCGCCGCACTTCCGGAAGGGGCACCTCTTTCATTGGTGGTCAGTGAGAGGAGCATAGTTCCCATTGAAATACTGGTCAGTTTGTTGATTTAAATTTAGTTGTTCTTTATTTTAAATATTGTATTTGTTCCCATTTTGTTTTTTTACCTTAAAATAAGATATGTGCAGTGTGCATAGGGATTTGTTCATAGTTTTTTTATAGTCCGGCCCTCCAACGGTCTGAGGGACAGTGAACTGGGCCCCTGTGTAAAAAGTTTGGGGACCCCTGTTCTAGACCAATCAGAGGCTGCCTCTGTTGTGGAAAGCCAGTGCAGAGCCCTCCCTACAGAGGAGCAGGACAAGGTCAGGGCCAGCTGCACACAAGCCACTCCTGACTTTGTGTATGCAACCCCAAACTCTGCACATCCTTAGGAAGTCAATGGAAGCGACTGTTGAATGTAGCTGAGAAACCCCCTCTCAGTAAACATTGGGTGATGAATAATATCTCCTTTCCTTTGCACAGTGTGCCTTTCCTACCCGGAGAGGTCTCATTTGACTCTCATGGCACCCCCGGAGGTCAGCATTGCTGCTGTTTCATACGTGAGGACGCTGAGACATGCGCAGTGGGGATGAGCTCTTGGTTCTACAGGACCAGGCGGCGAGCTTCGAGTGAGCAGGTCTCCGAGGCTTGTCGGTGACCTCCCTTCCTTTCAGCTCGCTGGACGCGATGCACATGCACTGGCCCGAGTGGCATGAATCTCCCTCTCAGAGTGGCAACAGGAACTGGAAAAGAAGCCTCGCCAGTGCCCACAAATACCTCCTGCTGGCTCTCCTAGCAGGTTGGCTCCTGCTGACCTTTTCCTATCGGCCCTGCCCGGAAGAATCATGAGACACGGAGGACCCCAGGCACGGGGACAGCCCAGAGAAGAGCCTCCTGCAACACAGGGTGTTCCCACGCCAGTGAGTTTGCAAAGCCCACACACCTGTTCAGTTATACCAGCTAGAGGGGCTACATCCCTGGACCCTGACCACTGGCCATTGGCACCGTGATTGGACACCTACCATGTTCTAGGCATCACGTCGAGAGCTTTGCCTGCACTAGTACTGCGGGTTCTTAAAATCCCCAAGACCTTCTTGGGGATCTGGGAAGTCAAAACCATTTTACTTGCTTTTGTCACTCTCATTCTGTCTTAAGTACACAATGGAATTTTCCAGAAGCTATATGATATGTGATGACATCATCACTCTAATGGCCAATGAGGTGTGTTCTCTAGAATTTTCTCCAGAGAGGCCGATGGGGTGCTCAATAATTTTTAAGAGTGCCAGGGGGTCCTGAGAGCACAAGTTTTGAGAGCCACTGCACTATCGTCATGGTTTTGTGAACCCTCACAACAACGCTGTGAGGTAGGCACCGTCATTTCTAGTTTACAGATGAGGAAAGTGAGACTCTGAGAGGTAAAGTGACTTGCCATGGGTCACACAGGAAGTAAGCCGCTGAGCTGGAATTGCAAGGGCCGCAGGCAGGCTCCCCAGGTCTGCATAGAACGGCCTCTCTCCAGCTGTCACGAGAACACTCCAGCCTGGAGGTGGAGAGCGTGGGTCGGAGGTGCCCGAAGTGGCTTACTTGGCTGATTCCGGCTCTTCTGAGAGTTCAGGAAACACCAGACACTTGGAGCCAGCTTTCTGCTCATTCATTCAAGACAAGGGGAGTGGCCTCTCTGGTGGTCCTTGAGGCCCTTTCTAGCTGGGACATCCCCTATGCACAGAACTCAAAGTGCCAACTTCTGAGGACAGGTGAGGGCCGATGACAGAGGGGCGGGCCGGGATGAGTCAAGGAGGTGAGTGAGGAGATCCACCATATCTGCCTATCGCCTTCCCTCAGGGTTCAACTTTCCCTTTTTTTTTTTTTTTTTTTTTTTAAAGAACAAGTAAATTTATTTATTTATTTATTTTTTATTTTTTATTTATTCATTTTAGAGAGGAGAGGGAGAGACAGAGAGAGAGAGAGAGAGAAGAGACAGAGAGAGAGAAGGGGGGAGGAGCTGGAAGCATCAACTCCCATATGTGCCTTGACCAGGCAAGCCCAGGGTTTCGAACCAGCGACCTCAGCATTTCCAGGTCGATGCTTTATCCACTGCGCCACCACAGGTCAGGCCAACTTTCCCTTTTTGAATTTGGATACAGAGTCTAGTCAGAGTTCAACCCAGTGGCTTTGCCAAGAAGAAATTACTTTAAAAAAAAAATCAAAACAAAACAAAACCTTTTCACTGCTGAGAGGTTGGCCCGGCCTTCCCTTCCCTTCCCTTCCCTTGCCTCGCTGCTTAATGGCTGTCCCCAGCCGCCTAGGCCAGCTCTCGGCTTTGTTCCTGGTGTGAATGAGAGAGGCGAGCACCTGCTCTTGCCTTAAACAAACAGCGCCATTTAAAACGGGCGCCCATGCCATTATTGGCTAAGGAGCCCTGAGAAACAGCATCCCTGACTTTTGTTGGTTTTTGTGTGTTTCGTTTTGTTTTGTCTTGGGTATGTTGTTATTCTGCGTGCTTCAAAAGAGGCTTGGGTGGCCCCAGGACACGGCCTGTGTTCTTAGCTCATTTCCCTCCCGTGGGGCTTTTGTAGACTTGCTTCTTGTGTTGGTCTTATTATTCTTGCCCAGAGATTTGGGCTGTAAAATAAAGAGATTGGATTTTGAAAAGGAAACAAATGTGGCCAGGATGAAGGTGCCCTGAACAGCTAGATCGTACCTGGAAACAATCCGTCACTGGAGTCCTTGGGGTCTACGCCCTCGCTCATGGCCGAGGCCCGCACCCCATCACCATGTCAATCAGCCTGACACCTGGGACTCACCTGGGACCCTGCTCTTCATCGCTGGCCCCTCCATGACTGTAGATTCCATCTCCTTAATTGGCCTTAAGTGTTGGATGTCACAGGAGGAAAATGAGTGTTGGCATGAAACAGGCCTGCGCTGGAATTTCAGTTGGGCTCCTTAGACTCTCAGCATGGCCTTGAGCAAGTGAGCCCCACATGGCCCCAGCTCACCTTCAAGTTCATCCACGGCCAGTCTTCCCCAGCAGGTGCCCAGGGTCTCTCTCTGCTTGGTGACCAGAGGCCACTCCCTGGTACCAAGGAAGCTTGTCCAGCCCTGGAGCAGGGCCACCCGACTGCTGCAGATTCAGCCCCTCCAGAGAAGATGTCCCCCAGGAGGGAAGGTCAGTGGCACCTGAGCTTCTGTGTCCCTTTGGGAGGATGGAATGACACTGGGCACAGGACTGCTCAGAGGAGCCCCTACAGGCGTGAGCCCCAGTTGTCCACAGCAATGTCTGCCTTACCGTTCGGTTCCTCCCTCCCCCGCTCATGCTTCCTGGGACTGCCTTCCCTATAAACCACCTGCCCCCAAGTCCTTGTCATGGGCTGTCCTTTTGCAGGTGAGGCCCAAGGTATGACAGCAGGTTAGTAAAGCTCTATGAGCCTCAGTTTCCTCAGGAGTGAAAGGGCTGGCAGTCGCCCCATCTCAGGATTGTAAATGAGTAATAATGTGATCATCCTGACAACGGCAAAATCCCAAAGTATATCGCTGTCGGCATGCACCCATGTCTGCTGCAGGCTCTACAGAACCGAGCTGGGGGGTTTATGAAGTCTCATTATTTCCTAATCACTGTGGGTTAATATCTAGTGCACACGCTCTGAGGTTTGGAGACTTCCGTGTTACACGCCTGTATCAACATACTGATGATTCTTATTTGGGCCCTCGTGTCAAATGAAAAGTGGCTACTCTGGCAAAGAAGGGAAATGCAGGTCTCCAGGTAAGAAGACAAATTCACTGTGCATTTGTCAGAGAGATTTCTGATCCTTTCCGGAGCAGCATGCGAAGGCAGAGAGAGCGTGAATCGGGCCCCATCACTTAAGGGCTATGTACGTTTGAGCAGTTGACTTGCTGAGCTTCTGTTTCCTGCCTCGCGGAATTGTCATGAAAATTATAAATAATATCACTACACCCTTAGAGGCAATTCTATCATTGCTAGAGAAATGAATGACACAGTCTCTGCTTTTGCAAACCTTAGAATCTCACTGGGAGATAAGATTAAGCACTGTTTTAGTAAAAGCATGGTATGGTCAGACCGTCGGACACCTGTCTGTTGAGCCTCTATTGTGCTGCAGGCATTAGAATGAATGTGCCTGACAGAGGCATCCTCAGGGAGAACCCCTCTCCCCTACTACCGTCTTAGGTCTTAGGAGTCTCCTTTTTTTGTTTTTCCATCCCTCTCTCCCTTTCTTTCCTGCCTTTGTCTTCTCTCTCCCTCTTTTTCTCTTCTTCTAATCTAAATCCTTTCTTTCCTTCATCTCTCTTTTTTTTTAAGTGAGAGGCAAGGAGGCAGAGAGACAGACTCTGGCATGCACCCTGACTGGGGTCTACCGGCAAGCCCCCTAGGGGGCGATGCTCTGCCCATCTGGGGGTCGTTGCTTTGTTGCTCAGCAACTGAACTATTTTTAGCACCTGAGGTGAGGTCATGGTGTCATCCTCAGCACCTGGGGCCAACTAGCTCGAATGAGCCATGGCTGTGGAATAGGAAGAGAGAAGGGGAGAGAAAAAGAGAGAGAAAGGGTAGGGGTGGAGAAGCAGTTGGATACTTCTCCTGTGTGCCCTGGCCGGGGATCAAACCCGGGACTTCCACACGCCGGGTACCGCTGAGCCAACCAGCCAGGGTCTCCTTTATCTCTAAACCTGATTTTTACTTCTTTCTTGTCAGTATCACAGGCCTCCAACCAGTATTGTCACTTGACCCTCAAGGAACCACAGGTCTAGAAGATCCCAAGCCTTGTACGCCCCATTCGCCTTTCACTGCCAACTGGGGGCAGGCTTCCACCCCAGGGTGCCCGGACAGATGGAAGAGCATTATAACCACCAAGATCATCAACGATCTCTTTGAAAGCTAATTTGCAAAGAGTGCTGTGCTGAAGGTAACACACACTGGCTTGTACAAGCTGATTAGTAAATGTTCAGGAATTTTGCAAGGGGTGGGTTCCATACTGGCAGCTTGAAATCGGTTGCAATAAGAGTATCTGCGCTACAGAAATAGGCAAACACTGCAAATCAGGGGTTGTCTTTCTTCTCAGAGCTGATTGTTAAACATTTACCAGCATGCCCCTGTACGAAATGTAGGCAACACAAGAGGGGCGGATTTGTACAGAAACATGCTCTGCCTTCAAGGGCTCCACAGCAGCCTTGATGAGGATCACGTAGAGAATGTCAGTTAGGAAATACATTTTAAGCTCTTGCAGAGTGACCCAGGGCAGGTCACTTTCCTTCTCTGGAATCAGTTTCCTGTCTGATAAGTGGGGATTCCAGTAACACCCCCGTCCTTTCTCATTGGATCTTTCGGTGACTCACCAGAATAATACCTAACGAAGAATTCCCATCACCGCCATTGCGACCTATACGGGGCTGTTCCCCATCATCACAGAAACATCTGGAGAGTGTGAGACTACCCTCTCGAGCACCTTCAAGAAATGGTTTAACCACACGCAGGACCTGGAAACTGAGCAAAGCAAACAGCACTCCGGTGTTCTCTGCCCTGGCGGGGCTGGAAGCAGCTTGAGACGTGGCCCGGCCGGCCTTCGGTTTCCTGGGCCCCCTCGCAGAGCATAGCGGTGCCGATGGGGAAGGAAGGCTTGAGGAACCGGTGGCCAGTCCACCCACAGAAGCTGTGCTCAGGGGTGGGGGCAGAGAGACTTCCATCTTCTCTGATCCTCTGTGGGGAGCCTGTGGGATCCGTGCGGCAGTTTGAATGCGTGAGTGGCATGTCCTTGACAGATGATGAGGAATGGCTACTGTAAGCTTGTGGCTTGCTTTGGGATCTCTTTTCTTTAAGGCTGACCTAACGAGCAAGGCAAGAGTGATTCACTTTATAGGCCAGTGACCTCTCCCTGGGTTACTCGCCTAGCCTCATCTGTAAGGTCACCTGGTCAACTGATTCCCCTGTTCACTGTCCCCCAATGCCCGGGCAGCGCAATCTGCCCTCTCCCAGTGACCAGGCGACGCCTCGGGCCACGGCACTTAACATTTGGAACCACGCATCCCATAGTTTAATTATAGGAAAGTACTTATGTCTTCTTCTCTAATGATTTAATAATCTGTCTTCCCAACTAAATTGTACACCCCCCCAGGCATGGAATTCTGTCGACCGTATTTGTTTCTCCTGAGCTTCTCAGTGCCCAGTGAGTGTGTTGTCAGAGCGACCACGGCCCGCGTGTGTGCCAGGCAGGCACCCCACGTCACACTTCGGATGCAGCCGTCACAGGGAGCTCCGAAGGCCGCCACCCTGAATCTGCCAGTTGGCTTCTATAATGACCCAGGGGCAGGTGATGTCAGACGGTCCTTTCTACGACTAAGGAAACTGAGGCAGGAGGTGGAGAAGAAGGCCTGGGCCCTGGCTGCCGGCCGCCCGCGCTTCCCAGGCAGGTGCTGGGAGTTAGTATTAACCCGAAAGGGCTGCTGGGGCCGGGAGGGCAGGGCCAGGAAGGAAGGTGCTGGGGTCTCAGCGCACGGCACTCAGGTGAGCGCGGTGGCCTTTCTAGGGGTTGGCGCTAGGCTCTGCTGGGCAACTCTGTCCTCTCACTGAGGGTGGCCCTTAAACCCAGTGTGACTTGGTGCACACCTTCACTTTGGGTGGGTTTTTTTTTTCCTTTCTTCCTTCCCTTCTGCTCTTCCTCACAGAGAGCCCATAGTGTTCTTGGTTTTCTGTTTTCACTCTCCCTCCTGCACGGTGTGACTGGCAGAATGTTCCTGAAACATCCAGTCTGAGAGCACTTGGCACACTCCAAGGCCTGGGCACACGCTGTCCCCTGGGGCCACTGACATGGAGGTAGCAGGTGGCCTCCAACCCAACCGTTAAAGAGAGCTGGCAGGGGGACTGGCCCAGTCCCTGAGGGCAGTGGTTGAGGCTCTGGGGACAGATGAGACACCAGGGTGTCGGGGGTGTTGAGAACCCAGCAGGGACCAGAACTGAGATGAAAGTCAGAAGACACTGCACTGAAGTGTTGTTTCTCCCCAGACTGCCGCTGCTCTGGGCTTCCCCTCATGGCCAGAAACAGCCACCGAGGTCCAAGACCAGCTCTGGCTGCCAGTGTCTCCATCCGACCCTCCTCGCGTCCCCCACTCCTCAGACCCAGCGCCTTCTCTCAGAACTCAGCTCCTTCCCACCAGGAACGCCTGCCCTGCCTCGACATTCCTGACTGGCCAGGCGCTATGCTCAGTCCGCAGGACACCCAGTTAACTCGGACATTTCAGAGAGACAAGGACTAGAGTTTCCGTTTAAACATGTCTCACATATTGCATAGGAATACTGATCCTTTAAGAAAAAAAAACCACTCGTTGCTTATCTAAAATTCAAATGTAACTGGGTATGCTGATTCTGTTGTTTCTAAATCTGGCAACCATCCGTCTTATTTCAGATCATCCTCACAATCACTGTACCAGTAGTTACCATAATAGGCTCATTTTACAGAAGAGAAAACTGAGTCTAGAGTTTACAAACAAGAGATCCTGGATGTGAACCCCGTGTGTGTGTGTGTGTGTGTGTGTGTGTGTGTGTGGTGGGGGGTGTCTGATTTCAAAGCCCAAGCCACCTCCCCTTAGTGGGAGGACCTCATAGGTGGCAATGGGTCCTAATTAAGCCTGAGGTCTCTGATGTCAGCCTAAAGTAATGAAACTGCTCTCTGCCTCAGTTTCCTCATCCAAAAAAGTAAACATTGCATCTGCCTCCTACATGCGAGAACTGAATGAGCTCCTTCGTGGCAGGGACTAAGATCCGTGCCTGGCCCGTGCGAAGTGCTCAGTCGAGGTGAACTAAAACCGCCTCTTTAAAATAAGATTTCAAAATCCTTACAGCATCCCAGGGAGGGAGAGAAGCAGTCATTGCCCTCAGATTTCTTTCTTATTCACGGAGCACAGAGAAGCTGGGTTGGGTCCCCAGAGATTTGGGGCTACAGGTGGGATTAGAACCCCAGCGTACTATTTCCTGGTCCAGTCTTCATCTCTCTGTAAAACCACCAGGAGCTAATATCTTTGTGGGGCCAGAAGAAAAAGTACAAAGGAATTTTAAACCATCATAGGAGCCCCCCCTCTTCTGAGTGAGGAGAAACAGGCTATGATTTTTCTGTCTCACGTTTCCCTCCTTGGCGATGGGCTGCGCACGTGCGTATCCACGGAGCTAAAACTCAAAATAAAATATGAAGCAACTTTTTGGGCTCAGAAACAACCAATCAGAATGGACCTGGGTTGGAGACAGCAGGGGGCCGTCGGGAGCTCAGGGCGGTGGCTCTTTGCCAACCAGGACAGACATATTTCAGTATTTTAACAGCCAGCACACTCATAGCCATATGTGCTGATGAAGCTCCGACTCGTATATCAGGGTGTTCACCTAACAAATGGTCTCCGCCCACTAAAGGAAGAAAGGTTGAAGGATGGTGCATGTGAGCCACACTCGGTCGATCCCCTGTGAGCTGTGGAGCAGTGCGGGAATCGTAACTGCTGCAATGAAACGGTCAGCTCTGCAGGCGCCAGCTCCTGCCAGTCCCAAGCGGTCCGCGCCATTGAGGTCTCATAAAACATCGTTAGCTCATGATATTGTGATTTCAGCAAATCTGGGATCACCGTGCTCTGCCGCCTCAAACAGGAAGGATAGCTGTGAAAGCCTTCTAGAAAGAACCCTAGATGGGACATCAGGGGGCTTAGATGCTAGTCCAGTTTTGTCCCTGGCCATGAGAGCGTGGGCAAGCTGTTCCTGGAATTTGGCTTGTAGAATGAAAGAACCAGGTAGGATATTACCTAGCCAAGGCTCTTTTGATCATCAGTGAAAAGCAACCAACTCAGACAGTCTTAAAGCCCAAAACTGGATATGTTGGCTCACATTACTGAAAACTTTGGAGATGAAGCTGGCTTCAGGTACAGCTGAACCCAGGGGCTCACACAGAACACCTATGACTTGGTCTTTTCCTCATACTTTTCCTACTCAGGCTTGCTCATTCTTTGTGATGACTCCAATAGCCAAAGCCTGACATTATCCTTATAGTCAGCAATTCCATCACAAATAGACCTTCTCTATCCCAATAGGCCCTCCAACCCCCACAAAACAAATTTTCATTGGACTGATGTGAGTTATGTGTATATCCTAAACAAGTCACTAGAGTCAGAGGGCCAGAGTATGCCCATTGGCCAGGACTTGGAGCCCTGAGATAGCCTGGCCCTATCCAAAGGTCTGACGGTGCAAAGATGTTGGTTTCCCAAAGACAATTCAGAGTCCTCTGAGCAGAAGAAGAGAGAAGGGATGTTGGGGAGGCATGACAAGCAGGTGTTTGCTGCAGGTGGCTCTCAGGTGACTTCCACTTCTAAAGGTGTGTTTTTAAGAATTGAGTTTTCAGCTTTCTGTCATGTGGTCGTTTACAAGGAGCAGTAGATGGGGGAGAAGAAAATGTTGTCTTTTTGGCCCCTTACTCTCCATACCCTACCCACTTGATCACTCTCGTGTGTCACGTTGGGAAGAGAGAAAATCGAGAGTAAAAACATCCAAAAGCCACGCTTCCATGGGATTTATGGAAGACGTTCCAGATTAGCCTTCCTGAAAAGTGGGTCTCCGTGCAAGCACCTCCCCTGCTGAGCATCATGAACCAGGAGGGGGACCTGCCTTCAGCACCCAGTGTCACCTCCGCAGCCACATTTTCACCCAGCCAGCGACAGCGTTTGCTCTTCTCCTTCCCCATACCGTTTGCCCCGAAGAGTCCTCCCGTCCTTCGATCAGGCTCCGGGCTGATCTGTATGCTGTAACGGTGGTACGTGCCGTCTGGCTATGACCAGATCCAAACACCGAATCGTAAACTTCTTTAAGCGCAGTGTTGTGAGCAACAGTAGACGGGAAATGTTAATCAAGGGCAGTCTGCAGAAGGGAGGTTAAATACTTTCCTACTTCTCAGCTCACCCAGAAACTTCCCTGAATTCTCATTAAAAAAAAAAAAAAGTTCTCTGTAATCTGATGTTTTACCTCATTAAATGCTGCAATTTGAGAAACAAGAAAAGGACTGAGATGAACATTGGCACCTGGTTCAGGTCACTGAGCTGTTATGCTGTCTCTGGCATGCCTGGGGCCTCACAGAGTGACGGGGCCACAGGGCAGGCTTCGAGATTGCCTGTGGCCCCCCAGGAGCGCTTCCTCTCTCAGCCCCCACTCACAGAGCCCATCCTGGCCCCTTCCTCCATAGCTCTCCATTGTGCCACTCTGCCCCGCCTTTGGGGGCTGTGCCGCCATGTTGACTTTTGAGTCCCAGTGAAAAGGCTGAGCAATCAGAGGCAGTCAGCAACTCATCTTTGGAAAGTGAGTTGACTCCCCTTTTCTTCTGTCCCTGCCTCATTATCTTCTTTGTTTTCTGTACATCTACTGTTCTTTTCTTCTGTAGTCAATTTTCTTGCCTTCCTCAGTAGCAGGACTGAAATTTTTAATAAGAAAAGAATGGGCCAATTAAAAAAATTAATTGAATTGTATACTTTCAGTGGGTGAACTGTATGATATGAAGTTATATCTCAATAAGCCTTCCCCCCCCCCCTCAAAGAGGTGGGGGTAAGAACTACAGTCTGGTTGATTGGGGATTGAAGCTGCATTTATGCAGAGAAGACTGAGGAATCACCACCTATCCACAATGCAAAATGGAGATTGGGTGGTTGACTTGCTCAGCTTGGACCAACAGCTGTTCTTTCTCCCTTCCAAAGGCCAAAATGGCAGGTGAGTTTGTAGTTACAGCCGAAATGGGGTTGAGGAGCACCTGTGTACAAGAGTATGTTTATGTGGGTGGCAATTTTCCACCACTCCATGAAGTCCAATCTCCTAGTGTTCGGAATCAAAGAGGTTAAATTCGAGTCACGATGGCTTCCCTTTCTCAGAACCAGCTGGTTAAAAGGTGCATGACTCATCTTTGTGAGGGACAATTTGCTTTTACCTATCTTCTTTTCCTCGTTGACATCACTTCCTCCTCCTTTTCATTTCTCAGAGGTGGCGATGGAATTTGGCCACATGACCACAGTAATTTACAGGGAAGTTGTACAGGGTCTCTTGTTTGGCCTCAGCAGCCATACTCAGAGAGAAGGCTTGGGGCTCCCTTGTTCTTCCCTAGGCTTCCACACACCACCTGCCCCAACTCACACACTCTCAGCCCAGTATAGGAAATTCGCCACTTTATGGTCTCGCATAAAAGTGCCATTCTGAATAAACACAAAAGCAATCAAATGCTCTTGAGTTGTTGGTTTTAAATATCAGTCATGCTTCATGGCAGGCATACAGGACCTGTTCCTTGCATGATATCGTCATATAAAAAAATGAGGGCCTTAGGGGCACCTTAATGAGGTGATAACGAGGAAAATAATGTTCTGGTTCGGGGGGCTGATATTCACTGTAATGTTCAAAATGGGTTTACTCTTACACTGGAGTCCTTGCTGTACAGTGTTAAGAAAGAGGAGGGAGAGGAAATGGAGATGGTATTAAGGTAGGGAGGCGTGAGTGTGCATGCACACAGTATTTTGAATTTTGTTGCTTAACCTGCCTTTTCTTGCTCTTGAAGGCCTGCCGATGATAATAGCACATGGCCTTTTCTTTTTCCTCAGATTACCAGCTCCGAGAGCAATGGCTCCAAGGCGCTTCCTTCTCCATCCTCCTGGGCTCTTTGTGTCCCTTCCTCTGTATTATGCTGCTGTTGTTTTTGCTTTGTTTTTCTAAAATACCCTTTGTTGCTCTTGAAAACCTGCCATTATTTCAAAACCTCTTCTCTTTATATGACCCATTATGGAGCAATAGGGTGCGGGAGCTTCCTACTCGGCCATACAGACGGTCTTTATTCTCCCGTGCTGGCTCTTGGAATAACCAGATAGTTGAGAAAGTTCTTTGAAATGGGAAGTGACAAACTCTGCCCTTTCCTGAGTGATTTAACTTCTTTGAGGGGGGGTTTCGAGAAACCAAGGT
Source organism: Saccopteryx bilineata (assembly GCF_036850765.1). NCBI lineage: Eukaryota > Metazoa > Chordata > Mammalia > Chiroptera > Emballonuridae > Saccopteryx > Saccopteryx bilineata. The sequence continues at coordinate 99,471,266 of NC_089496.1, forward strand.
GGCATTGTTGTTACTGTTCAATAAGAACGATATATGAGTTAAATATATCGTTCATTTATCTGTAACTTAAGTATTCACCTGGGGACTTCAGAAGCCTTATTTATTTGTTTATTTATTTATTTATTTTTATTTTTTTATTTTTGCATTTTTTGCATTTTTCCGAAGCTGGAAATGGGGAGGCAGTCAGACAGACTCCCGCATGTGCCTGACCGGGATTCATCCAGCATGCCCACCAGGGGGCAATGCTCTGCCCATCTGGGGCATCACTCTGTTGCATCCAGAGCCATTCTAGCGCCTGAAGCAGAGGCCACAGAGCCATCCTCAGCACCTGGGCCATCTTTGCTCCAATGGAGCCTTGGCTGTGGGAGGGGAAGAGAGAGACAGAGAGGAAAGAGAGGGAGAGGGGTGGAGAAGCAGATGGGCACTTCTCCTGTGTGCCCTGGTCGGGAATCGAACCCGGGACTCCTGCACGCCAGGCCGACGCTCTACCACTGAGCCAACCGGCCAGGGCCCAGAAGCCTTATTTATATTTATACCAAAATAATGTTTGATCTGAGTCTTTATCTGTTTTACTAACAGGATTTGAAAGTTAGTCAGTTTGTTTTTGGTGATTCTCCTATTCCAAGAATTCCAGTGTTTTCTTCTTAGTCATGTCCACAAATCAGTCCTCATTTTTGCTCCCTTGCTGCCATTGCTAGTTAATTCAGTCCAGAATCATCCATCCATCCATCCATCCGTCTGTCCATCCTTCCATCCATCCATCCACCCATCCATCCATCCATTCATCCATCCATCTATTCATTCATTCATTCATTCATTCATTCACTCAACAAATATTTATTAAGCACTTAGTATGAGCTAGGTACTCAGTATGGTGACTTTCTAGAGATACAAGAGTGAGTCTGGAAACGTGTCCTCTGGGAAGACAGAGTCTTGTGAGAAGTACAGACAAAGACATAGACAATATAGTAAGAGGTCTAGTACAGAGCTCATTGGGAGCACAGAGAAGAGGAAGCTGGGCCTCAGAAGGTTCCCCTAAAGAAATACTACTTAAGCCCACACCTAAAGCATATAAAGAAAGAGGAGGGGGGAAAGTGGGACATTTTTTAGGAAAAGAAGAGGATCCACAAATGTAGCTTCTGCTCCTACTGAGCAAAGGAATTTGTTACAGAACCCTGAGCCTCTTAAGTACCAATGGATTTTCATGTAGTAAGAACATGGATTTGGAGACAGAGCCCAGTGACTTAGAACAATTTGCTTAAACTTTTCTGGGCCTGGTTGTCTCATCTGTAATAAAAGCAAGATCATTCCTGGCCTACGATGTTGTTCGAATAATTAGATGTGTTATAGGCAAATCCCAAACACATGAGAGGCTTTCACAAGTGGTAGATTTTATTTCTATGAAAAGCACAAAAACATATCATGGTTCTTAAGGCTGGAGATGGGGGGGGAGGCCTCCTGGGAAACTTTAAAAAAAAAAGTAAGAACAAATAAAAAAACACACCCAGACTCCATCCCAGGAGATTGTGAGTCACTAGGTCTGGACTGGGTTTCTAGAATTTAGAGTTTTCTATGAGCTCCATAGGTGATTCTGTTATTAGCCATGGTTGTGAACGGCTGCCTTTTTCCCTTCATATAGCTGCCATTAAAACCACAACTGAGAACCTGGTAACCATGATTTAGAGTATCTATTAAACAGAGCTGGAATAGCATGCAGATGACCAGTAACCATCCTCCTGGGGTAATTGAGAAGGGACTTAGGAATCCGTGAACGTGAAACAGTAGAATTTCTCAGGCTCTTAGCAATGATGTCTGTAAAAATGTCTGGCTTGAGTCAGAGTGGAATGACCTGTCATATTTCTCTTGACTGATCACCATAACCCTTTGGTAATTGATCTAGTAAATTAGTAACTCATATCATAACAGTAGCTTAAACTTTCTTGAGTTCATGATTGCTTGCTGAAAATAGACACCTGGCAGGAGAATTTCCGGTATAACTAGTAAAGAAGAATCGGGATAGGCATTTGCTCATGAAAAGTCTCAATATTTCAATCCACTGTCTGAAATTTCAGTTGGTCAGGATGAAATTCTTCAGGTTATGTTTGTAAATGTCCCCCTAATGGACGGTGTTGATCTCTTATTCACTCCCTCTCTGGAAGACAATATGGCTGAAGTTTGGATTTGCCTGGAGCCTACGGAAGGTCGCTACCTACAAATTGCTAGAAAAGTCTCAGGAATTAGCAAACTTGGATCTTCACAAGTGGCCTTGTTTCTCTGGAGGTGGAATAAGAGGAGACAAAATATTCTTGACTTGGCCTGAGTCAACTGAGAAAAGAATAAGCCTAATATCCAACTTTCTCCAAACATGGTCCCAGGAACCTGCTTGAGAATGACCTGGGGGAAGGTATGGAACACACTGATTCCTGGGCACCATCCCAGGCTGGCTGGATCTGAATTTCCAAAGCCCTCCAGGTGATTTTTGTAGTCACAACCACTTTATGAGACTGTAAAGAATATCCATTTAGTATACTTTTAGTTGGTACATTTCATTTTGGTATACTTCTGCATTTAGATTTTTTTTAAAGGTATGTGTTGGCCCTGGCTGGTTGGCTCAGTGGTAGAGCGTCAGCCTGGCGTGCAGGAGTCCCGGGTTCGATTCCTGGCCAGGGCACACAGGAGAGGCGCCCATCTGCTTCTCCATCCCCCCTCCTTCCTCTGTCTCTCTCTTCCCCTCCCGCAGAGGCTCCATTGGAGCAAAGATGGCCCGGGCGCTGAGGATGGCTCTGTGGCCTCTGCCTCAGGCACTAGAATGGCTCTGGTTGCAACAGAGCGATGCCCCAGATGGGCGGAGCATCGCCCCCTGGTGGGCGTGCTGGGTGGATTCTGGTCAGGCGCATGCGGGAGTCTGTCTGACTGCCTCCCCGTTTCCAGCTTCAGAAAAATACACACACACACACACACAAATAAAAGGTATGTGTTTCCTGAGCTGTGGTAGTCCAGTAGATAAAGTATTGACCTAGAACCCTGAGGTCGCCAGTTCAAAACCCTGGGTTTGCCCAGTCAAGGCACATATGGGAATAATTGATGCTTCCTGCTCCTCCCCCCTTCTCTCTCTCTCTCTCTCTCTTTCTCTCTTTCTCCTCTCTAAAATAAATAAATAAAATCTAAATATATATATATATATATATATATATATATATATATATATATATATATATATATTAAAGGCATGAGACCTAGAATGGTCCGTTTTTGCTCCCTGTTCCTTTGCTAGTTCCCATGGGAAAGTCCAATTCATGTTTTGGACTTCAGTTTCCTTTTCCATAAACATCCCTAATGTATCATAATTGAAATGGGAGTTATAATTCTTGTCTTCCTTACCTTAAAGACCAAATGAGAAAATGGATATGAAAATACTTGAAAAACCAAAAATACACAGTTCTAGCATTACGGTCATTTTACATATAAAGGATCTGCATTTCAGATGCCCTGCTAACATTTTTTCCTGGCCAAATACTAAACAGGGTTCCTTAATCTGGTTGTTCTCACTTTTATTCAAAAGGAGAAGGATGTTTCCATGTACAACAAGCCATCAAGCCCTAAGCATCAATACGATGGTGCGGACATGGCAAAGAAACTGACAGGGATCACCAAAGACCTTAGCATATCAATCCAGGATTGCATCATTCACATCTAGAGCAGCTACCAAGGGGCAGGGGTGGGCGGCTGTCTGTTTCCCGAAGCCTGTTATATTAGCCACATCCAGGAAGCTGCTTAAGCCCGAGTTTTCTCAAACCAAAGCAAAGTCCACTATCTTTGACTGCTCGCCTGCTGAATTTTTTTTCTTCTATTGCTGGCAAATAAATACCTGGCTATAGAACAAGCCAGCTTGATGCATTTTGTGACAGCTCTTTCCGAATATTCTTTTTTTTTTTTTTCATTTTTCTGAAGCTGGAAACCGGGAGAGACAGTCTGACAGACTCCCGCATGCGCCCGACCAGGATCCACCCGGCATCCACCCGGCACGCCCACCAGGGGCGATGCTCTGCCCACCAGGGGGCGATGCTCTGCCCATCCTGGGCGTCGCCATGTTGCGACCAGAGCCACTCCAGCGCCTGAGGCAGAGGCCACAGAGCCATCCCCAGCGCCCGGGCCATCTTTGCTCCAATGGAGCCTTGGCTGCGGGAGGGGAAGAGAGAGACAGAGAGGAAAGCGCGGCGGAGGGGTGGAGAAGCAAATGGGCGCTTCTCCTGTGTGCCCTGGCCGGGAATCGAACCCGGGACTCCTGCACGCCAGGCCGACGCTCTACCGCTGAGCCAACCGGCCAGGGCTCTTTCCGAATATTCTAATCTCTCTGGCCCCGGACATGAGTCCTCAATAGAGGTGAAAAGATTTTATCTAACATTTAATTGATATAGTAAGAAGCCTCCATTATCTGCCTTCAATTTTCCATCAGATGTCAGTCTGAGAAAGGAGGCTGTCTCCTCCACAAGCTGCATTCCTTGACATCTTCGCAAGTTCACAAGGAGACCGACCGGAGCCTGAGTGATGTACTCAGTAGTGCTGCGCACAGCTGCTCCTGTTCAGTCACTTGAGATCTCTTCAGTACTGGTTCTCTGGCACCATCCTAAAGGTTCATGGCCAATTGTTGGCTTTGAATAGATCTGTTTTCCAGGCCTAGGGCAAATGACCACTGATGACAGAACTCTTGAAAGCTTCTACCCTGGTCTGGTGGGAAATAGGCTGATGCAGAGGGAGAAGAAAGGGAAGAGGGACCCCTGGCGTAGACTCTTTGGAGGATCAAAGGATTGCCTGTACTACACGGAGCCCTCACACTCATTCTGCTCATCCACTCAGTCATTCACTTCATTTGTGTGTTCTTTTATTTTTATTTTTTTGGCTTTTATTTTATTTTTTTATTTTATTTAATTAATTGTGTTTACATAGATTCTAGGGTCACCCTGAATGCCTCCCTCCTCCTCCCTATTCCCCTCAACATCTCCCTTGTCTCCCTCCCTACAGTGCCCTCCCCCATTCCCTTCAGGTTTATCCCATCCTATCATCCCCTTTCCCTCTGTCCTCTTTTCCTCTGGTCCCTTTGATCCCTCTCTGTCTCAATTCTGTTCCTCAGTTCACATTGTTCCTTGGATTCCTCAAATGAATGAGGTCATATGATATTTTTCTTTCTCTGCCTGGCTTCTTTCACTCAACACAAAAGGTAATATTTCCTTCTTTTTCATAGCCCCATAGTATTCCATTGTATATATGTACCACAGCTTTTTAATCCACTCGTCCGCTGACGGACACTTACAGCGAAGATCTGGAAACAGCCCATTCCTGTGTTCTTAGGCACAGAGGAAGGGAAGCCCGTGCTCTCCTCCAGTGGAAGCTGCTTAGCTCACTGCCGCGGTCAGGGTTTGTAGTCATAGTACGTACAAGTTGGGGAGGTTTTCCTCTAGCATTGTTTGGGAGAACAAAGGAATATAAGACAAACATGCTGAAGCCGCAGGGGAGGAAAATCCAGTTCTACCAGGCTTCTTCTTAAATGGGCTCCTACCCCATTCTGGGGCAGATGTGGCAGTCAGAGCCCCTAACCACTGGCGTGGAAAGGAAAGCCTTGGAGTCATCTGATCTAGCTCTCAGAGCTGCTTCTGCTGGGAACCAGAGGTGCCTTCCAGAAACCTAACCCTTCTGCTCATAAGTTCATGGTGCAAGTCTTTCAAGGTACTGAGAGGACACGTTGTATGAGCTTGAAAAAGATGGTGTGGTGACTATGATGATGATGATAACTAGCTCCCATTCGTTGAGCCTTTATCATATTGTAGGCAGTGATTATAACATTTTATGGATGAAATATGAGCAAAAGGATTAGTCATGAAAGAATGACCCTACCTTTTTTTTTTTCAGGGACAGAGAGAGAGTCAGAGAGAGGGATAGATAGGGACAGACAGAGAGGAACGGAGAGAGATGAGAAGCATCAATCATCAGTTTCTCATTGTGACACCTTAGTTGTTCATTGATTGCTTTCTCACATGTGCCTGACCACGGGCCTTCAGCAGACTGAGTAACCCCTTGCTTGAGCCAGCGACCTTGGGTCCAAGCTGGTGAGCTTTGCTCAAACCAGATGAGCTCGCGCTCAAGCTGGCAACCTCAGGGTCTCGAACCTGGGTCCTTCCGCATCCCAGTCCGATGCTCTATCCACTGTGCCACCGCCTGGTCAGGCTGACCCTACCTTTTGATGATACATGTGAGATCATTGCATCCTCACAACAACTGTGTGAGGTAGATACAATTATTATCCCCATTTTACAGATAAGGAAGTGAAGATCAGAAAAGTTACGAATCCTGTTCATCTTCATACCACTAGTAGGTGGTAGAGCAGGCCAGGGTCTATTAATCTTCTCTGATCCTTTGGTCCACGAGGATTATAAAATAAAATGGGCTTCCTTCTACTTAACATCCCGCGTGGCTCCTACTCTGTGTTCTTCTGTGTCAGATCAGCTGGGAGTTTTCAGCATGGCACTGATGGTCCCTCTGGTCTGCTAGACCTTCTTGGTCCTGGAAGTCCTCTAGTTTCAGTTACTCACTGGCGGGGGTGGGGGGCAGAGAAAATGTGGACTTGAAGATTCTTCTGCCAGAGTCTTGAGGCCTTCCAAGCACCAGTGAGCTCTCAGCCCTCAAGACCCAAGAACTCAAGTTCGCTGTGGAATAATTGCAGGCAGTGAGTGGCGTGAACAAAAGAATAGATCAGGAGGAAGCAGGAAGGAAACCCATGGGAACCAAGGAGAAAGCAGAGGTTGTCCCAAGCACCAGCACTACCCAGACCAGCACTACCTAGACCAGCACTACCTAGACCAGCACTATCTAGTACCAACACTACCCAGACCAGCACTACCCAGACCAGCACTACCCAGACCAACACTACCTAGTACCAACACTACCCAGACCAGCACTACCTAGTACCAGCACTACCTAGACCAGCACTACCTAGACCAGCACTACCTAGTACCAGCACTACCCAGACCAGCACTACCTAGTACCAGCACTACCTAGACCAGCACTACCTAGACCAGCACTACCTAGTACCAGCATTACCTAGTACCAACACTACCCAGACCAGCACTACCTAGTACCAACACTACCTAGACCAGCACTACCCAGATCAGCACTACCTAGTACCAACACTACCTAGACCAGCACTACCCAGATCAGCACTACCTAGTACCAGCACTACCCAGACCAGCACTACCTAGTACCAACACTACCTAGACCAGCACTACCCAGATCAGCACTACCTAGTACCAGCACTACCTAGACCAGCACTACCTAGTACCAGCACTACCCAGACCAGCACTACCTAGTACCAGCACTACCTAGTACCAGCACTACCCAGACCAGCACTACCTAGTACCAGTACTACCTAAACCAGCACTACCTAGTACCAGCACTACCTAGTACCAGCACTACCTAGACCAGCACTACCTAGTACCAGCACTACCTAGTACCAGCACTACCCAGACCAGCACTACCTAGTACCAGCACTACCCAGACCAGCACTACCTAGACCAGCACTACCTAGTACCAGCACTACCCAGACCAGCACTACCCAGACCAGCACTACCTAGACCAGCACTACCTAGACCAGCACTACCTAGTACCAGCACTACCCATACCAGCACTACCTAGACCAGCACTACCTAGTACCACCACTACCCAGACCAGCACTACCTAGACCAGCACTACCTAGACCAGCACTACCTAGTACCAGCACTACCTAGACCAACACTACTTGGTCAGTAGTGACCAGGTTTTGCAATTTCAGAGAGGAGGAACAGCTGAGGGTCTCCTGAGCCAAGTCTGGTGAAACAGGCTGGAGACAGAAGTGAGAAATGCCTTCATATGTTAAAAAATTTTTTTCTAAACATGATAACTGATGAGTTCTTAGGGAGTTGTGGAACATGGCACAACTCTTGAATGAATGTCTTGCTTCTTTTGAAGGAAAACAGTGGCAACCTAGATATTTTACCTGGTCTCTGTTAATAAATTGAATGTAAGATTTCCATGTTCCCTGCTGTTTGAGGTAGAATGCCGTGTTTGCAGACTAAGTGCTTGACCATGTATCTGGAACTGAGCAAACACTCACTAAATGTGTGTGGTTTAAATGAAGAGCACAGTACTTACACCTGGAAGGGACAGACCTCGGGATATGACAGCCGCTCAGGAGGACCTAGGAGTGCCAGCAGGCGGGCAGTAATGTCCAGGGCAGTGACCGAGCAGGTAGAGGACTAAGTGGATGGTCCCAAGTGGAAAATAGTGGCACATAGGAAGCATAAGTCTAGAGAATAAAAGCAGATTGTGAATTGGAGGTCAAAATAGAGAGAAGGTCATGATGATACTTGGATATCAAGGGAGGACCACTACTATTACAGTGTAGTGGAAAGAGTCTTGGCTTTGGAGTTAGACAAATCAAGATTGAATTTTGCCTCCGCTACTTATTAAACTAAGCTGAGCTATTCCCAGGGGCAAAGCGGAAGTAATAAAGCCAACCCATATTAATTATTGCTGTGTGACCAAGTATTTCAAGAATGTAGTGGTTTATTTATTATATATTGCAACTCTAGGCAAGACTTGGCTAAGCAATTCTTCTGTTGCCTGTGGCATCAATGGAAATCACTTGATGGTACTGAGCTAGCTGGTAGGCTGCTGCTCTGGAGGGTCTTGATGGCATCATTGTATGTCTAGATCCTTAGTCTGGATGACTGGCAGGCTGGGAGCACCTGGGACTACCAACAAGAGCTCCTAAACCAGGGTTTCCAGAGTGGTGGTCTTAGGATAGCTGATCATCTTACTTGGCTCCATGAACAAGGAGAAAGTTGCACAGCTTTTAATGACTGAGCCTTCTCCTGTACTCTGTTGGTCGGACTACTCACAACTCTACCTGGATCCAAGAGGGAAGGACATAGACAATATCCTTTTTTTAATGAATAACTTCATTTCAGAGAAAAATCAGATTGGCATTCTTCATGCATACAACTTCATAAATTATTGTTGTGCTCAGTGATTATAACATTTTATGGATGAAATATGAGCAAAAGGATTAGTTATGAAAGAACAACCCTACCTCTTGATGGGAAAAGGGTGAAAGAGTTTGCAGCCATGTGTTTAAACCTGATACAAATACCCCATGGTGAAGATTAAATGGAAAGCAGCAGTTAGTACAATGTCTGGCACACAGTAGGTGCTGCTAATGTTAGTGTCTTTTCCTCATCTTCTATTTACTTTAGAAGAATAATTTTAAGTTTATGATCTGGGATTTCAAAACAAGAGAGCCTGTATAATTTAGGATGTTTTAGTCACAAGCAATATAAAAATTACATAAAGTGATTTAAACAATGGGATCCTTCATCTTACAAACAAGTAAGCTCGAGTTAGAATGGTTCCAGGGTTGGTAATTTCATTGTTCAATGATCTCATTAAGAAAGCAGTTTATTTTCATCTATTGATTTTGTTATCCTCCACCTATGAACTCATCCTCTTAGCTGAGATACCCTCTTAGTCCTAACATAGCTGCTACAGTTCTGAAGGTCATGAAAATGAGAACACCCCCTAAACAACCCACGTGAATGTTGTCGTTAGGCTCTTGTATTCCTTTTCGTGAGCAAGGAAAGCTGACTTCTCTTTTTTTTTATCTCATTGGCTCAAGTCCCAATCATCATTTGTCAAGAAGGATGAGACCACCAAAGCTAACTTAGAAAGCGATTTTCAACCTTTTTCATCTCATGACACACAGAAACTAATGACTAAAATTCCTTGGCATAACAAAAAATATATTTTTTGCCAATCTGACATAAAAAATAGTTAAATTTTGATTCATTCATGTCTAATGGCTATTGTTGTATTGTCTGTTGTCATTTTGTTTATCTGACAATCTAAGGGAAAAGAGGTCCATGCCCCTGACTGAATAGTCAGGTATTGTAATGCTTGCAGCTCTTTGGTTGAAAACCACTGGCTTAGGTCAATCAAGCTTCAATGCCCTGGGCTCAGGGAAGAGCTCAGCCTCTAGAAAGGCTGTGTTGGCCTGGTTAAGGTGGACAAAATCAGGATTCCATTAGCCAGGAAGACAGGGGAGAATGGCATTGAGCGTGCAGCCAAAAGTGTCTCCCACAGTCCACCCCATGGTTTGTTCAGCACACCCTTGAGTCAGTATGTGGTCTCACTGGCCACAGCCCTCTACGTGACCTGGTGGGCACTGAAGGCTGTTCCCTTAGCAATCAGGTCACAGTGAGCAGAGACTGAAGAGAAGAGAATACAGAGATTAGAGCAGAAATCTACATCTGAAGTAGCTGAGACACTGAACCACACCACTAGGATGCAGGGCTCAGAAAGACAAGGGAACCAGATTTCAGTGTAATCTTCACTTTCAGCCATCTTTGAACTGTTCTGGGTTAGGCTGGAACTGAGATGAGTCTGTAAGAAGAGTTGAGCCTGTCAATGGGAGAAATTATCTCCATCTTTTATAGAAGAAAAAATATTAAAGAACGGGAAGCTAACTTTTCTGGCCCCATTTTCTCCTTGAAAATAGACCCTGAAATCTAAGGACAGTAGCTATTGGAAGTTTCTTCGGAGCCTCTGACCTTAAGTGGTAGGAATCACGTCACTGGTGCCTTTATCTAGTTCCCCTTAGCTCCTAGAAGAATGACCGGAGTGCATCTCTGAGACCTTACACGATCGATCTAGCCAGGGCCCCAAGTATGGTCGAGTAGGTGGGCCTCCAGGGGGCTTTCCTAGTGTTACTGGGATGTTCTGGATGCAGCCCTGTTTTCTTTGTCATGCTCAGCTCACAGAGGATTCCTCCGAGTTGTGTGTGCTCTTCTCCACTGGCCTTCTCGCGGTGCCCGGTACACACCGTTATCCACAGTGACAGAGCGAAACACTCCGATAACTTAGTGGTTTAGAACAATGACAATATTTATTTTGCTCACAATTATGCAATTTAGAAAGAGCCTGGTGGGTGCAGTTCGTCTCTGCTCCACTTTATGGTAGCTGTGGCAGCTCAAAGATGGGGCTGGAATCCCCTGATGGGGCGGTTATTCCCGTGCCTGAAGAGTGACACCTTTTGCCATCTGTGTCTTCACCTGGGACCTTTCCATGTGCTTGCGTGGCTGCCTCACAGCAAGGTGGCTAGGTGTCCAGGGACCAGGCAGGTTTAGATTTCATCTTGAAGGTCTATGGCACGTGCTCTGCTGCAGTCACAGGCCCACCAAAACTCAAGGGGTGGAAACACAGACCGCACTTCTCGATGGAGTATCAGGGTCACGTGGTAAGCAGGGCTGTGTAGTACCCTGCAGTGAAGCAGGCATCACTGGAAAGTGCAGTCAGCACACACGCCTGCTTCCTCAGTCACCAGAGCCTTTACATCTTCTGTTCTCTTCTACCTGCAACACCCACCTTCCCCCTCTTTCCCTAATTAAGGCCTTCTCATCCCTCCGATCTCAGCAGAGTCATGAGGGCACCTCCTGAGCTCCCTGACCAGGTCAGTTCACCCTAATTCCTGGTCTCTGAATCGTATCACAGTCACATTTTACATCCATGTGCATATAAACATATACATAGAATGATATATTGTATGTACAGGTGTGCACGTAGACAGCCAGTCAGCCAGTCGGACACATGCCAGGGTCTGTCTCAGTGAGATGGCGAGCCCCACATAAGGTAGAAATGCAGAGCTTGGTTTTGCTCATTACTCTGTCCTCAGTGCCCAGTGTAAGAACTGGGATACGGTGGGTGCTCATATATTTACTGAAGGGAGAAAAATATGCATGGATGTCCAGGCTGGATTTTGGAACCCTGCCTACTAGGCTATGATTTGCTGATGGCTCTGTGACCCCCCCAGCCCCTACCCCACCCCAGGGAAGATCCCTTAAACCCAGGCAAGAAGAGAGATTTAGAGAAAGATGCTTCTGGGCTTGAAGCTAGACTAGCAGTTCACTCAGTTTTGGGGCCTTATCAGTGCTGATCTCTATAGAAGGAACCGCTCCTGCCTCGGTCCCACAGACCTGCTTACTAAGGCTAATGTGTTCATTTCACTTGTCTGTACAGAGCAGCCCAGGTAGTTCCAGTCTCCCTAAAGGAGTTAGAGGAGACTTGGAATACCAGGCAATATATAGGACTAATGAACAGTTTCCAGGTGGGAGCCGGTCCCGCCTCCAACTCCTTTGTCAATCAGAGGCAGGAGAGACCTCCAACCTGTTCTGACTTTGCACCAGGATTAGCAAAACATGCTGTGCTAGGTAGGGTGTGCAGTGGATGCCTTCACCAGGCAAAGGATCAGGAAGCTTAGCCCTAATTATGGAGGAGGGGGAAATGGGGCAGAGTCTGCAAGGAGATGGGAAGTGTTTCCAGGAAGGGCATGGAGAGAGAGAAAAAAGTTTCACAATCAGTTTGCTCTGAAATTAAAACTCCATGACACACTTGCCTACAGCATGCAGAAGGTTTACAGATGTCTTTGAGAGAAGCAACAGAGACGCAACCAACGTGGAGAGAGACATGGGGCCTGCTCTGGGGGAAAACTCAGGGACCCAGGCCTTCCAGAGACCACGCTCACGTTCTCCACCATGCTTGGAGCCAGCTTCCGGGGGCCCAGAAGCAGCGCAGGCCTTGTCTCATCTGTCCTGGGCAAAATCCGTGCATCTGGAAAAAAAAAAGAGATTAAAAAATGTATGACTAATAGATGAGGTGCTGAGTAGCAGTTCTTAACCTTTTTCATGTCACGGTCCCCTCTGGCCATCTGGTGAAGGACATGGACACCTTCTCAGAGTCCATATTATTCTTGATTTAATTTTTTTTTAATTTTTTTTTTTTTTTTTTTTTTGGTATTTTTCTGAAGCTGGAAACGGGGAGAGACAGTCAGACAGACTCCCGCATGCGCCCGACAGGGATCCACCTGGCACGCCCACCAGGGGCGACGCTCTGCCCACCAGGGGGCGATGCTCTGCTCATCCTGGGCGTCGCCATGTTGCAACCAGAGCCACTCTAGCGCCTGAGGCAGGGCCACAGAGCCATCCCCAGCGCCCAGGCCATCTTTGCTCCAATGGAGCCTTAGCTGAAGGAGGGGAAGAGAGATACAGAGAGGAAGGAGAGGGGTGGGGTGAAGAAGCAGATGGGCGCTTCTCCTGTGTGCCCTGGCTGGGAATCGAACCCAGGACTTCTGGACGCCAGGCCGACGCTCTACCACTGAGCCAACCGGCCAGGGCCTCTTGATTTAATTTTTAAAATTTTTATAAAATTAAATTTTATGGGTGACATATTTTTTTCTTTAATGCTTTAATTAAAATATATAGAATTGACTGCAGACTTCCACTAGTGACCAAGATTGTAAAGGGATCAGATTTACCCTTCTGTCTCAGACAACTAAAAGGCCACACGTGCCTGACCTGTGGTGGCGCGGTGGATAAAGCATTGACTTGGAACGCTGAGGTTGCCGATTCAAAACCCTGGGCTTGCCTGGTCAAGGCACATACAACAAGCAATCAATGAATAACTAAAGTGAAGCAACTATGACTTGATACTTCTTGTTCTCTCCTCTCCTCTCTCTGTAAAATCAATCAATAAAATTTAAAAAAAATTAAAAAATATGGAAATTTAATAAATGAATAAATAAAAGGCCACACGAAGGACACGAAACTATAGTTTTTAAAACATTATCACTCACCTGGCTAGGTGGTGGCACAGTGGATAGAGCATCAACCTGGGATGCTGAGGACCCAGGTTCAAAATCCTGAGGTCACCGGTTTGAGTGTGGGCTCATTGACATGATCTCTTGGTGGATGGCTTGAGCCCAAAGGTCACTCGTTGCCTCGAAGCCTAATGTCACTGGCTTGAAGCCCAAGGTCACTGGCTTAAGCAAGGAGTTACTGGCTAGACTGGAGCTTCCCCCCCCCAATCAAGGCATGTATGAGAAGCAATCAATGAACACCTAAGGTGCCACAACTACCAGTTGATGCTTCTCCTCTCTTCCTTCCTGTCTGTCCATCCCTGTCTGTCCCTCTCTCTCTTGCAATACAACAACCAAAAAACCCCAACAAAATAAACAAACAAAAAAAAACCCATTGACAGGCAATGGTCCCCGATAGGTGGGAAACAAACTCTACAGGCACTGTGATACTGCCTGTTTACTGCTTGGAGAATTTTCCAGGCTGTGTGCAAGGATGGGGAGTTGGTGGTTCCCCTGAGTTGAGAAGAGAAACTAGAAGGAACGGGAGGCCAAGGTGGCCAGAGTTTGCAAAGCGGAACCTCCAGGAGGAGAGCCGTACAAAGGGGGAGCTGGAGACCCACAGGGCGTCTCCCCTGAGCCTCTGCCCGCATGCTGATCAGCACAGTGGTTGGGAAGAAACTGTCCACGGCCAGGAGAAGAATCGCCAAAAGGATTAGAAGGAACAGCTCTTGGAGGGAACAAGTCCTCACCCTATCTTCTCAACCAGACTAGAAAACCTCATAATCCACAGATGGAGTGCTCAGAATGGTTTTGTCTCAGTGGTTGGGAAAATTTTTCTTTAAATTAAATGCTACTCTGTTCTCACACCACAAGGCTTCAAAAAAGAAAAATCAAACTTAACTATGTCTCAGAACAAAGCCAAGAGTATTTGGAATATTTATAAGAATATAAAAATATCCAGTACCAAAAAAAGTAAAATTTGCAATGTCTAGCATGTGATCAAAAGTTACCAGGCATGCGGAAAAGCTGGACAATACAACCCACAATGAGAATGGAAATCAATCAGTCAAAACTGATTCAGAAATAATACTGATGATAGAATTAGTATACAGGGACATTAAAACAGCCATATATTCAAGAAGCTATAGGAAAGATTGAGCATATTAAGTAGAAACATCAAAGACAGATATTAAAAAAACCTTATTTGAAATTCTGGAGATGAAAACTCTATCTAGGATGAAAAAGACACTAGACAGGACTAATAGCAGATTACATACTGTAGAAGAATAATCTGCGGACTTGCAAACAGCAATACAAACTATTTAACATAAAGCACAAGTTAAAAAAAAGACCTTAAAATATAGACAGAGCATCATTGCACTATGGGACAACTTCCAGCAGTCCAGAAAGAAAGAAATAATAGTCCCCAAAGAATGAAAATATTTGAAGAAATAATGAAAAAACAGTTTTCAAATTTGATAATAAATACATAAATAAATAAACCCAAAGGCCCAAGGGTTTATTGAGGCCCAAAGGCTCAATAAACCCACACACAAGCACAAGAATAAAATTACAGAATCAAGATATATCTTAACAAAATGGCCTAAACCCAGTAAGAAAAATAAAACATTTAAAAGCAGCCAGAGATAAAAAATAAAAAAAAGGACACTACACAATAGGAACAAAGATAAAGATGAGAGAAGAATTCTTTTCTTGTCTGAAACAATACAAGTCAGCAGAGGACAATGGAGCCAAATCTTTAAAGTACTGAAAATAAAATGAAATAACCTACACTGGCAACTTAGAATTCTATACTCAGCAAAAATATCTTTCAAAAACAAAAGTGAAATAAATGCTTTTTTAGACACACAAAAGTTGAAAGAATTCATCACATAGTATAAGAAACATTAAAGGAAGCCCCTCAGGAAGAAGGAAAATTGCATTAGTTGGAAATTTGCATCTACACCCAGGAATAAAGAGTACCAGAAATGTTAACTACATGGGTCACTATGAGACTTTTTCCTTATTATTTAAGCATTTAACAAATATATTTGACTGTTCAAAGTAAAAATACTTATAATGTATTGTGAAGTTTGTAATATGTGAACATATTTATAATACACATTATATTTGTAAAACATTTGACAATAACACAAAGTCTGGATGAGGAGAAATGGAAGTATATCATTGTAAGTTCTTATACCATATGTATAGAGAAATAATATCACTAGTGACATGTTAAATATATATACTGTAAACCCTACAGCAACATCAAAATAATATAATAATTAGTGAATTAGTTATAGCTAATAAACCAGCACAGGTGATAAGTGAAATCATAAAAATGGTCAATTAATCCAAAAGAAAAGGAAAAAACAAACAAACAGGTATGGCAAATCAAAAACAAATAGCAAGATGGTAAATTTAAACCCAATCATACAACATTCACATTAAACATAAACAGACTAAATGTTCCAATTAAAAGGCAGAAACTGGCCCTGGCCGGTTAGCTCAGTGGCAGAGCATCGGCCTGGCGTGCAGGAGTCCAGGGTTCGATTCCCGGCCAGGGCACACAGGAGAGGCGCCCATCTGCTTCTCCACCCCTCCCCCTCTCCTTCCTCTCTGTCTCTCTCTTCCCCTCCCACAGCCAAGGCTCCATTGGAGCAAAAATTTGTCCCGGCGCTGAGGATGTCTCTGTGGCCTCTGCCTCAGGCGCTAGAATGGCTCTGATTGCAGCAGAGCGACACCCCAGATGGGGAGAGCATTGCCTCCTGGTGGGCAAGCCAGGTGGATCCCGGTCAGGCGCATGCGGGAGTCTGTCTGACTGCCTCCCCGTTTCCAACTTCAGAAAAAAAAAAAAAAAAAGGCAGAAATTGTCAGATTGGATAAAAAGCAAGACTTATTATGTGATGCCTACAAGATAATGATTTTAAGTGTAAAGACACAGGAATAGATTGAAAACAAAAGAACTGAAAAATATATAATGCTAACATGAATCTAATATATATAAAGAATTTTTATAAATCAATGGGAGAAAGACAGACAAACCATTTTCTTCAATGGGCAAGACTTAAACAGGCATTTCAGTAAAAAGAATATGTCACTAGACAATAGGCATGTGAAAAGATGATGAATGGAACTAGTCATCAGGAAAATGCAAATTAAAATTACAATGAGATCCCACCATACACTCACCATAAGACGGGGACACTGAATACTGGGTAAAGCAACTTGATCCCTCTGTAAAATTTATTCAATTCTTGAATAAACTGGTTCACCAGCTTTGGAAAAATTTACTACCATCTGTTAAAAGAGGAACACATGCATACCTTGATGTCACAGGAATTTTATTCCAAGCTCTATATCCAATAGAGATGCATTCATATAGTAAGAAAAAGATATGTAGAAGAATACTTATAGTAGCCCTGTTAGTGTTGTCTAAAAATAACCCAAAGTTTTCATCTGCAGTAGGGTGGATAAATAAATTCATATTTATTATGTGTGTATATTTATAATATACAACAAATATGTTTATAAATTCACATTCTGTTGTCTACAGTGGAATATTTTATAGTCATGAAAAAGAGCTATTGCTACATTGTTGACTTTCATGGAGATAATGCTAAGCAAAGGAAGCTAGAACCAATAGAATACATCCTAGATCAGGGGTAGTCAACCTTTTTATACCTACCGCCCACTTTTGTATCTCTGTTAGTAGTAACATTTTCTAACCGCCCACCAGTTCCACAGTAATGGTGATTTATAAAGTAGGGAAGTAACTTTACTTTATAAAATTTATAGAGCAGAGTTACAGCAAGTTAAAGCATATAATAATTACTTACCAATTACTTTATGTAGGATTTTCGCTAAGTTTGGCAGAATAAATCTTTATAAAACAACTTATTATAGTTAAATTTATCTTTTTATTTATACTTTGGTTGCTCCACTATCACCCACAATGAAAGCTGGAACGCCCACTAGTGGGCGGCAGGGACCAGGTTGACTACCACTGATTTAGAGCAGTGGTCCCCAACCTTTTTTGGGCCACGGACTGGTTTAATGTCAGAAAATATTTTCACGGACCGGCCTTTAGGGTGGGATGGATAAATGCACAAAATAAAATTATGCGACCAGTGTAAAAACTGTGGTATTTTAAAATATAATTGTCAAACTTACGAGACAAGCGTCAAGAGTGAGTCTTAGACGAATGTAACAGAGGGAATCTGGTCATTTTTTAAAAATAAAATATCGTTCAGACTTAAATATAAATAAAACGGAAATAATGGAAGTTATTTATTCTTTCTCTGCGGACCGGTACCAAATGGCCCACAGACCGGTACCGGTCCGCAGCCTGGGGGTTGGGGACCACTGATTTAGAGGGCGCACCAGGATGGCTTCCGTGGTTTTGATAATATATTATCTTGATCTAGATCAGGGGTCCCCAAACTTTTTACACAGGGGGCTAGTTCACTGTCCCTCAGACCGTTGGAAGGCCGACTATAAAAAAAAACTATGAACAAATCCCTATGCACACTGCACATATCTTATTTTAAAGTAAAAAAACAAAACGGGAACAAGTACAATATTTAAAATAAAGAACAAGAAAATTTACACTTGATCTTAGCCAAAAGGCCGAGAAGCGATAGGAACAAGTAAATTTAAATCAACAAACTGACCAGTATTTCAATGGGAACTATGCTCCTCTCACTGACCACCAATGAAAGAGGTGCCCCTTCCGGAAGTGCGGTGGGGGCCGGATAAATGGCCTCAGGGGGCTGCATGCGGCCTGTAGTTTGGGGACCCCTGATCTAGATAGTAGTTACATGGGTGTGTCTGTTTCTAAAAATTCATCAAGGTAAATGTTTAAATTTTTTGCATTTTACTACATGAATATTATATATATTTCAACAAAAAACTTTAAAAGTTTTAATAAAGAGGTTGAGTGATATATAAAGAGTCAGAAGTTCTGGTTTCAAATCATAGCCCTGACTTAAGTGAGTTTGGTCCAATTTTTCCAAGTCTCAAATTTTTTATCTCTAAAAATGGGAATGATTTTAATAAGAGCAATTATACTAACTCCACTTTATGCTCGAGGGAATAGAAGTGTTGGGAACAAGGCAACCGGGCAAATGGGTGGCATGGGTAGGTTCAAACCCATCACTGTAGAACCCCCAGAGTTCACTTCCATACTCAACGGCTTGCCTATTGGAAACTGCTTCTGAAATGGTACGAGATTCAACAGACATAAGACTTCCCTTATGATTGTATTTGATATTTACAAGAGTATTCCTCATGAAGTCCAGAAAGTATTTGCAAAAATTGAAGTGTGAGTGCATTTTCCCAGTGAGAGAGGCTTACCCTGGCTTCAGATTCTCAAGGGGTTCTTGGACACCCTTCCTGAGAAAGGGAGAGTTAGAGGAGCCCCTGGCCTAATGCAGCCTCACCTGCCCAGAGTCCCCAGAAGCAGCTTCCCTGGACCAAGTCCCCGAAGTCCTTCCACCTGGAATTCCTCTCTTCCCTCTGGACACAGCTTCCTCCCGTCTTTCCTCTCCAGCCCCAGGCAAACCACTTTCCCTGGGAGCCACCTCTCAGTTGCCTCCCATTTGAAAGCAGGGCCAAGGGCTGGGAGGGTGGCTGGCTGCCCTCACAGGGAATAGTGCTCTTGCTTAATTAGTGTTTGCAAAGGGCTCTGGATTATTAAATTACTAGACAATTGAGATGAAGCCTTGGGGCTTTTGAAATGTGTCCTGTGCTGCCCTAACTGGGGTGGGAGGAACGTGCCTGGAGAGGGGGAGTGGGATGGGGGGGAGGGAGAGGAGGGTAGTTGGGAGACTGTCGGGGGGGGGGGGGCTGGCCTCTTCACTGTCACTCCCCAGCTTGTTTTTGGTGCTGAAGGCCACCATTCCAGATGTGTTTTTTATAAGCTTAGGCGCCTTTCCTTTTCATAGTGTAGCTACAATGGAGGAGGGCTAGAATTGAATAACAGTGACAAGAGCGAAGGTGTACTGTTGCTAAATCCTGGCATTCGCCCTCCACCTGGAGAGGGGAGGCAAGAAAGGACTCCTGCCCTGATGGAAAAGCCTCTGTGATCAAGGCAATTCCACTGTTATCTCCCGGAATCCTCAAGATAACACGCAGATGCAGTAGGTGTTATGACCCCATTTTATAGATGAAAAAAGAGAGGCAGAATGACTTAATAGACAGGGCCCCAGGTCACACATTCCTCTATGGCAGAGCCAAGATGTAACATAAACCCTTCTGGTGAAACCAAGATGTCTTCCTGTGCAGGGCTTAGGTTCTCAATAGGGAGTGAAGGTGGCAGTTTGGAAAAAATGGTCCAGGGCCATCCTGATACAGCCCCTGGTTGGCTGAGCACGTTGTGTGTGCATGGGGTTCATTACTTAGTTTTTAGTGGGGGATGGGGCCCCTCATTAGTGGAGAACTGACTTACTAAAGTGATCAAGTTCATCTTACTCCTTCGAGAAGGGGAGTCCGGTGTAGAGCAGTGGCTCTCCACTGGGGCTCATTTAGCTCACTCCTCCAAGGGGACATATGTCACTTTCTGGAGATATTTTTTCTGTCACAACTTAGGGGGGGAGGTGCCACCATCAACTAGTGGGGTAGAGACCACAGATGCTGCTCAATGGCTGACACCCCACAGGACAGTTGTACACAACAACGAGGCATTCATCCCCAAATGTTCGACAGCACCCAAGTTAAGAAAGCCAGCACTGTTTGGGGGTGAGGGGTGAGGAAGGGGGTAAACTGAGGAGTGAGCCCTGGGCATCTCTGAAATAGCATAAGTGGGGGGAGAAATGGACGGGCCTTGGGCCAAACGGAAGCTACTGCACCACGTGGCTGAGGGTTAGGGGAGAGTTTTGCTTTGAAGGAAACTATAAGTACTTATGTTTTTGCCTAAATTTTCTTTATATGTATACCATCAGAATATCACAGAAAACTGGTGAGGGTGATTCTGTTGTCTGTTGGAAAGTAGCCAAAGAAGACCTGGATTTGGAGTTAGGACCTTGAATTTCAATCATGGCCCGGCTATGTGATTGATGCCTCAGTTTCCCATAAAAACTGAACCTCGGTTTCCTTATCTGTAAAATGGGGGTGATTATGTTTGCTTTCTCCACCTCACAAGGTGTCGTGAGTAGCAAGCAGAACGAGGTGTGAGGAGGGGCTTTGTAGAAGGAGGGGCTGCCCCAAAGACCCCTGCATGCAGGTTTCCCAGCACATTTTAGGGACACAGGGTTCGTTACTTACTTTTAAATGAAAGGAGGGAAATGGAGTCATTTGTTATTTGTGTGCTTTGAAACTCAAGTATGAGAGCAAATATGACAAACAGAGCTTTCAAATTATACAGTGGATGCAACGTAAGCAACAGTTACCTTGAAATATCCCCATTGTGAGTAGGGAAATGTGACTAGGAGACGAGAAACCAAAGCATTTAATTCTTAAAACAAAGAAAAGCGCATTCTTTTTCTCTGGTTATGCAAATAATCTCTACCCAGTTGTTAAAACCAAACAAAACCAGATAGTAAAGAAAAACCGTAAAAATGAACTCAAAAATTACCCCAAATTTTATCATCTAAAAAAATGCTTGGTATTTTGGCACAATATTTTAATTTTTTTTTAATTTTTCCATTGATTTCAGAGAGAGTGAGAGGAAGGGAGAGAGTGAGAGAGAGGAAACAGGAGAGAGAGAGAGAGAGAGAGAGAGGCATCAATTGGTTGTTCTGCTTAGTTCTATTTAGTTGTGCGCTCATTGATTGCTTCTTGTATGTGCCCTGACCAGGGACTGAACCCGTGACCTCAGTGCGCTGACGACTGAGCCACCTGGCCAGGGTCCTGTTAAGTATTTTTTTTTTCTTTTTGTATTTTTCTGAAGCTGGAAACGGGGGAGAGACAGTCAGACAGACTCCCGCATGCGCCCGACCGGGATCCACCCAGCACACCCACCAGGGGCAACGTTCTGCCCACCAGGGGGCGATGCTCTGCTCCTCCGGGGTGTCGCTCTGCCGTGACCAGAGCCACTCTAGCGCCTGGGGCAGAGGCCAAGGAGCCATCCCCAGCGCCTGGGCCATCTTTGCTCCAATGGAGCCTTGGCTGCGGGAGGGGAAGAGAGAGACAGAGAGGAAGGAGGGGAGGGAGTGGAGAAGCAAATGGGCGCTTCTCCTATGTGCCCTGGCCGGGAATCGAACCCGGGTCCCCCGCACGCCAGGCCGACGCTCTACCGCTGAGCCAACCGGCCAGGGCCCTGTTAAGTATTTTTAACAAACAATTATAATTTTTTTTAAAGAAAGAACTCTACTGTACCTGCTATTTTGTAGACAGCAACAAAACAACGTGAACAGCCAGGAGACCACATTAAAAAATGCTTCTGATATAATTATCTAATCACTATGCTGTATACCTGAAACTAATACAAAATAATACTGCATGTAAACTGTAATTGAAAAATAAAAATTTAAATAAAGAAATAA
Organism: Saccopteryx bilineata; assembly: GCF_036850765.1. Taxonomy (NCBI): domain Eukaryota; kingdom Metazoa; phylum Chordata; class Mammalia; order Chiroptera; family Emballonuridae; genus Saccopteryx; species Saccopteryx bilineata. Next base: position 99,493,466 of record NC_089496.1, read on the forward strand.
AAAATAAAATAGTAAGGTGCTTCTTGTACAGAGAGGTGTGCAAGTTTCCTTCAAAGAAAAGGCGCCTTGGCTGGATAGCTCCGTTGGTTAGAGCATGGTCCCCAAGCGCAGAGGTTGCAAGTTCAATCCCTGGTCAGGGCACATACGGGAACAGATGGATGCTCCTCTCTCTTCCTTCCTCTCGCTAAAATCAATAAAATACACATTAAAATAAAGAAAAGTCTGAAAGACATTCATATGAGAGCTTTCCCTAAGAAACACCCCATCTGGTTTCCAGAGAGTTGTCACCCTGGTTTTCGGGGGCTGGGGTGGGCAGCAGGGCCCAGAGGGGCTCAGAAGGGTCTCCCAGGAGCATAGACACCATCGCTCACAAGGCCCCCAGCCCCTGAACACTGAGAGGAAGGAGAAGGGAGAAGAGTGGGACCTCTGCTGGTTCCGCTGGGCCCAGGACTTGGGTTTCTCACGGAGCAGAGCCCTGGGCTGGGTGAGCAAGGAATGTGTGTGCCTGTGCCATGGGAAGACGTCCAAGAACCCAGGCCATCAAGAAAGCGTGGGAGAATCAGGGTCTGAGTGCACAGGCGCAGAGAAAGACCACGTGTCCATGGGATGGATGGGCAGGGTACCTGTGCTGCTTTTTTTTTTTTCATTTTTTCTGAAGCTGGAAACGGGGAGAGACAGTCAGACAGACTCCCGCATGCGCCCGACCGGGATCCACCCGGCACGCCCACCATGGGGCGACGCTCTGCCCACCAGGGGGCAATAATCTGCCCATCCTGGGCTTCGCCATGTTGCGACCAGAGCCACTCTAGCACCTGGGGCAGAGGCCACAGAGCCATCCCCAGCGCCCGGGCCATCTTTGCTCCAATGGAGCCTTGGCTGCGGGAGGGGAAGAGAGAGACAGAGAGGAAAGTGCGGCGGAGGGGTGGAGAAGCAAATGGGTGCTTCTCCTGTGTGCCCTGGCCGGGAATCGAACCCGGGTCCTCCGCACGCTAGGCCGACGCTCTACCGCTGAGCCAACCGGCCAGGGCTACCTGTGCTTCTTAGGGGGGTTTGGGTCATTGCAATCTCTCACTCTCAGCATCCTGGAACCTTTAAGAAATAACGATTAATGCCTCCCCTCCAGCCCTAGGTATTTACAGTGTGCCCTCAGGCTACCAAGAAACACAGTTTGCTTAAGATGACAGTCAACCTGAAGCCTTGTTGCTGAGCCCGTGCTGCAGGCTGTGTTCTATACAGCAATCCACACTCCTCCCAATCCCAGAACTCACCATTTATTCTCCTTCCCTCTTTCCGCCCACACGAGTGTTTCACTAGGAACTGGAATCCACTAGTAACACTGGAATTTACAGGGACAATGGGGACTTTTGCCAAGGGGAGGGGTAGCTGATTCTCATCCAGTCTCAAGTGATTTGATCAACAGATTTAGTCTTTCCTCAAGGACAGACTGCAGCTCCAAGCTGCTGTGGATTTCTGCAGGGACCAAGTCTGAAGTCACACTCTGGACCTGGGAGTCTCCTTGGATCCTTCACTTCCTCCATCCCATGATGCTTTTGGCCAGAAGCAGGTGTGCCAGCCCACACCTAGATAAATTACAAAGGGGAACAATGCTATTGTCTTCTCCTGAAATTTCACCTGCTCTGTCCCTTAAAAAGACTAAAACCACCTTGTGAGATTGCTCAATGCTGGCTGACATCGTCTGTATCTCAATTTAAAGTGTCCATGTTACCCTGGCTGGGTAGCTCAGTGGCTTGGAGTATCACACCCATATGCCAAGGTTGTGGGTTTGAGACCCCTAAGGGCACATCCAAAAATCAATCAGTGAATGCATGGATAAGTGGAACAACAAATGGATGTTTCTCTCTGTCCCTCCCTGTCTCTCCCTTCATCTCTCTCTAAATCAATCAGTAAATTGAAAACATTAAAAAAATATATATAGTGTCCATGTTTTTGTGAAGAGGGATTTCGTATCCATGACATTTCTGAACATAACAATAGGGTCTGGGTCGGCAAGGATGTTCCATGAAAAAGGAAGGGGGTCACTGGAGCTGTTTTTTTTTAAAAAAAAGGAAAGAAAACCTCAGGCATTTTAATATGTTAAATACACACCCAATTATTAATTCTAAAGACTTCTACAAATCAACCTAGATGAAACTTTTAAAAACTGCCTTTCCCCTCTTCTCAGAAACATTTAGACCTACCCTATGGCAATGACTATGGGGAAGTCTCTGTGCTGTACATCAGGGCAGCACAAACAATTCCGCATAAAGCAGCCGGTTCCTGTAGCCTGGCATTAGGATAAGTATATCTTAAGAAAGTTCTTATGCAGACTTGGCTTCAGGCAATAAGACGTCACAGACGTATAACTGTAGCAAGCGAAATTTCTAGGGAGCAAATTAGGCTGAAAACATCTTCTAGAGACGGCTAGAAAGGAATTGTACACCACCCCAAAATAAGGCAAGTTATGCAGTAAATGTTTCATTTATTGGCCTTCTTCCATTACGATTAGGGTTAAAAGACATCTTGTCAATAGGAAAGGTATATTTATGGAGGACTGATGTCTTTCGAAAGGCTGTCACAAATGCCTATAGCGCTAGGGATCAGCTCGTGAGGCAGGTGATGAAACCCTGTACAAATGCATACATCTCCCCATTAACCCTTGGATCGTCAGGCATTATTGTCACTTTATTACCCAGACCTGTCATTAGCTGAAGCAAGGTGATCAAGCCAGGCACTGCAGAAAAACGCCAGAACAGAATGGTGTTCCTCAGGGTTTCGGGAAGAGGGTGTGCGCCTTCCACATCCCTTGACAGAATCACAGGGGGGGGGGGGATTAAAGGAAGCCTGTGAAGTGGGCCCTTTTTACCTGCCTCTTCTTCCTGCTAAAATGGAAAACTCTCAGGTGTCCACTTTTTAGCGTTCCCATGTTGGCGAAGGGAGTAGCTCTTTCCTCAAGGTCCAAATGAAGAGCCATCACCCACGCAGAACAAAAAGCAAACAAATCTCACAGTGGAATCAAGACTTCGGCTTCTAAACATTTCCTCATGTTATAGCTTCCTTATGTTTTTTAGATTTTTTTTTTTTTTGGCTTCCATCAGTCAGCACACTCCCTGCATAGATAAGTCCAACACAGTGGATAACAGATCATCCATCTTGGAGCCTGGATCTTTAAAGAGAAATCACACAGAACACACACACACACACACACACGCGCGCGCGCACGCGTGTGCGTGCCCATGGACACATCGCTGTCAAGGGTAATTTAGTGGAATCTTGCCGAGAGATTGGGGGCAGCTGACTATGGTTGTCAACATGTATTCTCTACTTCTGGTAAATCTGAGCTGCTATCCTTGCTTCTCCTAAATGCCAAAGCCAAACTGCCAAGGTTGTCTCTTTTGTTGGTGTGCTGATCTCACATCAGCAGGGTGGGGGCAGAAACTATGGAATCACGGACTCTGAATGCTAAAAGGACCTAAGAAGATACATATCCGGTCCAACTACTTCAATTGCCAGGTAAGACAGGACGAAGGGGCCACAGGTAACATGGCCTATTTCTGCAGTCTCCATTCGGTACGTTTTCAGAGGGTGCCTAACACGCTGCCATAACTCCCCTTGAGGAACCCGTGCCTGAAAGGTGATTTATATAAACTGGAACATCCTTTTCACACTCCCCAACAGGGATGGATCAGGACGTATGCCTGGAAAGGTAACTTATTCATTTAATTTTATGCGTAGTACTAACATCAACATACATCCACAGAGAAAGATTTAATAGAAGGATGGCTGAAGAGGGGGAGTAAACAGAGAAGCGAAGAAGCAGCAAATGAGGAGGAGACGGAGAAAGAAAGGGAGACTGAGGGACGGACTACCTAGAGTTCAGGACCTGGGCTGGCTCCTTAGAGCAGGCTCCAAAGGAAGAGGTCACAGCTTCTCCTCCATCCTGCCGATATGCATACACCATCGTGGCAAAAATCTCTCAGTTCAGGCTAAAGTCAGAACCGGTCTAGTTTCCTCCCTCTTCTCAGAATTCCTGCTACAGACCAGGAGTCATCAATATTTAGAGATAGGCCCTGGCCAGGTAGCTCAGTTGGTTAGAGTGTTGTCTCAATATGCCAAAGTTGTGGGTTTGACGCCAGTGCTGTGGGTTCAACGACAAGGTTGCAAGTTCGATTTCAGATCCCTGGTCAGGGAACATACAAGAATCAACCAATGAATGCGTAAATAAGTGGAACAACAAATAGATATCTGTTTCTCTCTCTCCCTTCCTCTCTCTCTCTCTCTCTCAAACCAATGAAAAAAAATATCTAGAGGGAGGAGTTCCCTTAAGCTATTAAAGAAGTGCCTGAGTTGTCTCAACCTGGACACATGCCAACTGTTAAAATTTCACACCGAATCTATAAATTACATGTCCACTTTGTGAGCCAACTTTTTTTTTTTTTTTAAAATACTAGGTGGCCTTGCTTTTTGCCAATTGCAGTCGCATGCCCAACTCCTCTCTTTATCCCCCTCCTGACATCACCTGAAGTCCTTTCAGAGGCTCTGGGGTTATTGATCCTCTGAGAGCCTGCTGGTCTCCCTAAACCTTTTTATGGTGTGAGACAACGAAATTAAATGTGGCACATGTGCTATTAGGGAATAACTTTTAATTGCTTGATTAAATCAGAGATTTAAAGAAAGATTCAAGTTTCCTTTGAATGAGAAATATAAGGATATGCACAAATGTATGAGATTACTGATCATCGGAAGAAAGCCCTTCTATTTACATATGATGAAAATGCAGTCCAGGACATTAAAAACAATAAGTTCACTCTTTAAAATTTCAAGTCAGTATATTTATGAGCTTTTATTATCCAGGTAGTCCTATAAAGGGCATAGAAGACCTCATTATCCAACTTAATTCAGATCGGGGTTAGATTAAAAAACAAAATACTACCACACAGGAGAAAGCAATTGCCATAAAATTGAGTTACTATAAATGTGTTCCAGTTAAAGTAAATAAGCCCTTAAAATGGGCCTTAGGAAAGTCTAAGCTGTACACAGACTTAGGCACACTAAGTATACACATGACAATTAGCAAGTGTGAAAAGCTTCGGCCATTCGCTAAATGTGTAAATCTAAAGGCAACCAAGTGAAAAGGCCTAAAAAAAAAGGAAACTGTTAAATCCATTTGTACATGGATTTAACAGTGAAGCATTTCATTCTTCATGTTTTTACTTGGTGTCTTGAAATAATCCCCTTTCTGTCTCCACTCTCCCTCTTAGAAACTGTGCCCGCCTTATTTATTTATGAAGTCTGAAGGTTAGTCCTACCTGCTGAGACTAATTAGTCCTGTGCTTTGTATCCTATTCAATCCTGTCTGATTAAATGTACACATTTGTTTTACTTCTTTTCAGGCTCTTCTCACTCTACTTCTGATTTTCTGATTAATATTAAAGTTGGGAGTCACCGTGATTCTAGTCTGTCACCCCCCCCCCATCACATTTTTATTTTGCCTACATCTTACTGGTTAGTGTGCGAATGTGCTTGTGGATTTTTTTTTCCACTGCAGGGGAATTCACGGGCCTTGTCAATCTTGGTGTTATTTTTAGTAATCTTCTTTCTGAGGCCTTAGCTTATAAAACAGTTTTGCTGAAATCCCAAACTCTCTACATATTACATAGCAAATCTGCTTTGTTTTGGAAATCTTTCGTGGGCTGGCTGAAAAGGTGAGACTTTTTTTTTTAGAGATGGATGGGATAATTTAATACATCATGTACTCTAGAGCAACACTGTTCCTAACAGGCAATTTGCTAATTTCTATTGATTTCTCCCCCCCCCCCCCCCCCCCCCCCCCGCGCTTATCTTTTTGTACCCTTTTCATGTTGGGGTTTCCAGTCCACTTTTCATTGGATACTTGCAAGAAAATGAGTGTTCTTACTCCAACATCCACAAACTGGGTGTCTGGGAAGCCAAGCCTCCTCCACCCAACATAATTCTGTTCTCCACTTTGTAGCAAATCAAGCTCCTCCCCAGGCCAGTGCCTAAAAATCAACAAATACCTGCTTCAACCAGGTTTCCATCTCCTCCCTGAGGTCTTCCAGCATCAACTTGGCTAGCAATTTCCTGCCAGAGCCATCCACAGTTTACATGGTCTTTCCGGGATTGCATCTCAGACCCCCTTGGAGAAAGACTCCAGCACCTCTGATCCCAGGGGCTGGTGAACTTTCAGTTTTGTTTTTCCCTAGTGGTGTTATCGCCCAAACTTTTCACCTCCAAAGTTAGAAAGGACTTTGAATCCTTGCTCATTTCCTACAACCTCCGACGTCAGTTAAAAAAAAAACAAAAAACAACCCAACTGTACATTTAAAAGAATCATATCTTTTTCCTTAAAGATATTTTTAATGCCCCTAACAAACACTACAGTATTTGATTGTTTTTTTGGATAAAAAGTCATCTTGGCACAGTTGTTGTAGTGAGACAGCATTTAATGAAATGATTCACTATTAATAAAGAAGGGAGGGAAGACCTCGTGGGTTAATAGTTTCTTTCACTGCAGATGACCAGGAACTCTGCCCAGCCCTCCACTTCCCCAAGCCCGCTCAAAGTGGAGGGCTGATCTTTCTTTTTGACCACTTCTGTTACATACCGCCCAAGGGTGGCAGATTTCACTGCTGGATTAACCACTAAGCCCCCCACCCCACCCCAATAATGCCCCTTGCCCACAATATTCTCCTCCTTTTCCCCTTCCTTCAGACTTATTTCTAATATTTCTAAACTGCACTTTTTCTGGGCCTCTCCCCATCCCCGCCCCCCAAGTGGGCTTTCCTTCCGCCTTCCTCGGCTCGGATTCCAGACTTGGTCGCCACCCCCTTCCCCTCCTCTCCCACTCCGCATTGTCTTTCTGAAGCCGCCCCCCTCCCGGAGCGAGTCCCGGTCCCCTCGCCCAGACTCCCGGGGTCGCACACTCAACGCAGGCCTCTCCCCCTGCATACTCCTCCCTCCGTCTCCCCCCCCACCTCCTCCTCCCTCTCCAGGCGCCCGAAAGGATCATTGTTAGCCGCCCCCGCCCCGCCCACCCCGGCTGTTTATTTATGCACACGTCACCGGGACGGCCCCGCCCCCTGGCATCTCATTAAGCGAGTGTGTTCCTCTCGCCCTGTCAATAATCTCCGCTCCCAGACTACTCCGTTCCTCCGGATTTCGATCCCCCTTTTTCTATCTGTCAATCAGCGCCGCCTTTGAACTGAAAAGCTCTCAGTCTAACTTCAACTCACTCAAATTCGAGCGGCACGAGCTCCTCCTGTATCTTCGGCTTCCCCCCCCTTTGCTCTTTATATCTGACTTCTTGTTGTTGTTGGTGTTTTTTTTTTTTACCCCCCTTTTTTATTTATTATTTTTTTGCACATTGATCGGATCCTTGGGAACGAGAGAAAAAAGAAACCCAAACTCACGCGTGCAGAAGATCTCCCCCCCTTCCCCTCCCCTCCTCCCTCTTTCCCCTCCCCAGGAGAAAAAGACCCCAAAGCTGAAAAAAAAGTTCACCTTGGACTCGTCTTTTTCTTGCAATATTTTTTTGGGGGGCAAAACTTTTTGGGGGTATTTTTTTTGGCTTTTCTTCCTCCTTCATTTTTCTTCCAAAATTGCTGCTGGTGGGTGAAAAAAATGCCGCAGCTGAACGGCGGTGGAGGAGATGACCTAGGCGCCAACGACGAACTGATTTCCTTCAAAGACGAGGGCGAGCAGGAGGAGAAGAGCTCCGAAAACTCCTCGGCAGAGAGGGATTTAGCTGATGTCAAATCGTCTCTAGTCAATGAATCAGAAACGAATCAAAACAGCTCTTCCGATTCCGAGGTAGGAAAAGCCCCTCGGGCTGGTGGGGTTTTTAATCTATTTCCTGGGCTTGGCAAATGTTGCTTCAAGGGGAGAAATCGGGGCTGGGGGCGGCGGCGGAGCGCCGCGGGGCCGGGCGGGCGGCGTGTGCGTGCCGTGCCACCATTGCAAAAACTTGTAACCCTGTTTTTCTCTCCCCCCCAAACCCCCCACCCCGCTGGTTCTTTTTCTCCCCCCTTCTCCCCCCTCTGCGTGGCGTTTGCCCCTCGCCCTCCCCATTTCCATCCCTCCGGGAAGGCGGAAAGAAGGCCTCCGCCTCGCTCCGAAAGTTTCCGAGATAAATCCCGGGAAAGTTTGGAAGAAGGTGAGTACGCCCCGCAGCCGCCCGGAGCTGCCCCCCCTGGGCCCGCCGCCCCGCGCGCCCGGGCCCCGCGCCCCGCTCGGCCCGGCTGTGCGCCGGCCCGGCCGGGGCGCCTGACTACTTGGGCCACTTTCTAAAAAGTTTCTCCTCGCTCTCTCCCGCTCCGCGCGGCCGCCGCCGTCCCCACGCCGCCCCGCCATGTTAGCGGCCAAGAGGCAAGATGGAGGGCTCTTTAAGGGGCCACCGTATCCCGGCTACCCCTTCATCATGATCCCCGACCTGACGAGCCCCTACCTCCCCAACGGATCGCTCTCGCCCACCGCCCGAACCGTAAGTGCCTCCGCGCCCGGCCCCCGCCCGCTCAACCCGGCATGCGGCCCCTGCCCTGCCCCCTCCTTTCCCCTCCTCTCCCTCCCCCTCCCCGTCTCCTCCCCTCCCCGCTTCCCCTCCCCCGCTCGTGGCCCAGGCCGCCCGAAACTCTCCAAACTTTTCTGCCTTTTGTGGACTGGATTTGTTTGCACTTCGCCATGTTCTTGCTTTCAGTTTGCTGCCTCGTGATGTTGGGGAGAGCTTTCTTTCCAAGCAGGGCTTTGTTGGGGGAGAAAAATCAGAAGAACTTTTTGCGCTCTGATTGCCCCCTCCCCCTTTGGTGGTGTTGTTTGTTTCTTCACCCTGGGAAGATGACTGTGTGGCTCTTTTCTTTTCTCTCTCTCTTCCTTCCCTCTTCTGTGGCGTCTTGGGCTTTCCCCGGTTAACCCCTTGGCTGCCGTTGTCGGCGACTCAGTGACTGGGCTGCGCTTGACGCGCGGAGTAGAGAGTGGATTTTCCTCCAGGCGTTGGACTTGAAAACTAGCGAGCGAGCGCGCGGAGCCCGGGGCCCTGGAGAAGCGCCTGGGCTTTCTCTTTCGGCCGGTTGTTTATTTAGCTTTATAGTGCTGATCGCCGGCTCTGAGACCTGCTCCCCCTTTCCCTTGGAAGGTCATGCTTTCTATACTGGTCCCAATGCACACTTGGCCTCTGGGTTTCCTCTCTTTGGGCCACCCCGCAGGGCCGCGAGCGCCTTGGGCGCCTTGGCGGGCTTGGCTGCCCGGCGCACTGGCTGCGGTATCTCCCGGGCCGCGCGGAGTAGGGAGGCCCCTGTGGCCGTGGTTCTGGGTTTGTGGGCAGCCGGGATGGCCTCCTCCGAGCGGACTTGATGTATTTCTAGGGAATTTTGATGCCTTGGGGCTTAGAGCCGGGTCTTCGCTGGCCAGCTCAGTGGGCCCTGGGGGAAGGAGAGGTAGACGCCGCAATGTGCATACCCCAAGGGGGTGCAGAGGGGAGACCAAGGGCCCCTCTCCTTCAAGGGAGTAGGTTGCTGGTCGCATCGTGGGCCTCCCAACTTTGGGGGCCCCAGGGTGGCGCGGGGTGCCAGGCTTCTGGGCCGCTTCTCGTAGTCTGCGTTCTGCTCCCATCGCTGACATTTGTTAATAAGACTCATCCCCATCCCAGACCGGCCTCTGCCCCCTGCCTGTGCCCTGAACTCCTTCCCCCCCACCCTCGAAAATGACTGAATTGAGAATCTCTTGACCCAGTCTCTAGTCGTTTGTGCCCGGTTTCCCGGAATTGTCATTTGTGCCTTCTATGGTTTGGTTCCCCTACCTCTTATTTACTTACACACACACACACACACACACACACACACACAACTTTTGTTTTTTCTTTTTCGGTAACTGGAGGTAGCCATTTGAAATAATGCACTCACTGTTCAGCAGCCGTGGATTCGGTGCTAATGGCCGAGGGCTTGCCGGACGGGAGTGATCAGATCTACAAGTGTTTTTAAGCATTGAAATATTAACTATCAGGTTTGACTTGTTTTTTGGGCCCTGGCAAAAATGGCAAGGGCATGCTAGACTGGTTATTTTTTACAGCCAGGAAAGAGACAGAATTATTCCCCCCTCCCCTGCGCTAAGGATTCGGCATGCTTGGGAAGCTGGGGAGAGAGATTCAGCTCGACCTCTTCCTGCAGGGCCAGCTCTTTCAGGCTGCTGGGCCCGGGCTGGCGGGGGGGGGGGGAGCACAGCCTTGTTACTTTGTATTTTTCTTGGGAGCTTGAGGGCATCTTAACTAGGGAGCTGTCGGCTCAGAACCTGATGGTTTGTGTACACTCACCAACCCGACCAAGCAACATTCCAAAGTAATCATGAGAATTTCTTACTCTCCCGCCCTCCCCCCTAGGATGGTATTATTTTAAAGTCCACTTGGTCATCTGAAAGGCCATCTGAATATTGAGCGTGGATGGCAGGGCTTGGAGCCTTTCTTGATTCTTTGGAAACTCCCGGTCTGTGATTGCTGGCGATCTCGCCATACTATTTCCGAAAACTTGAGCAGTTTGTTGTGCTGCAATTAGGAAACAGGGAAGTTGTTGGAGTCAAATAAACGATTTCCCGTGCGAGAGGAAGGCTCTCAACCATCGGACCCCTTTGTGGGCATTATAGGGATAGATGGAGTCTGTTTTTAATCGTGGCCTTGTGCTGTGACATCAGATTGAGGCTGAGAAGACATTTCTGAACTCAGTAGGCAGTTTTCACTATTTGCATGTCAAACACCAACTGACATATTTGTGTGCATGTCCCCTTCCGTCTTCCTATCTGTTACCTAGGTTAGATTATGTGCTCCAAAATTAAAGTTATTTATTTAGGCTGGGCAGCTGAGCAGTAGAAATGAGGACGTGAGGCTGTTGTGTGTCACTCCTGACGTCTTCGATCAGAGGGGCCAGCTTGCAATTCCAGATTTGATACAGCTGCCGGAGGAATCTATAGGCAAGACAGCGGTCTTTTCATGCCTATCTGACATTCTTAGTGCTTCGTAGAGGGTGTTTTGGAGGGCAAGGTGTAAAGACAAATTAGCCAAATGCTTAATTCACATCCCAACCCTCCTTGTTGGTGGTGTTTTTGCTACATTTTTCTGTTGCTGTGAGTGTACCTGTAAGCAGCTGCATCCTTTAAAAAGCCAACTCTTTCAAGCCCTGATTTCTGTTCTTCTCTTTAAGAATGTAAAGAATTAAGGAGTATCATTAAATCGGCTTATGATGAATAATACATTATCTCAAGAATAATGCTTTAATTGCTGAAGACGCCATAAAGCTTGATAGTAGTAATTTTATTTTAAAACGACAAAGATTTCTGCATAACATTAATTTAGTCTTTGATACAGTAATAGGAACGGCTTTTAAAAAGACAGATTCGAATACAAAAACGCATTAAGGAGAGAGATCTAGTTAAGTAGATGGGAAGGGATGGAACTGCAAATATTAGAATTGTGGTAACATTTGTATGTTAAAGATAAGAATACTGTTACCATATTAAAGTTGATAGGAAAAAGTAGTGTTACATTTCTTTTTCCCTCCTGCCAAACCAGAGAGGGGAATATGGTGTGGTGAAAATTCCAGTCAGGTTTGAAATTTCTTTTTCAGGATTTGATTGTTAGAGTTCTTGCATCTTTTATCCGAAGTTATTTGCTTTTCAACTGAGCTGTTGGCTACTAGTTTGAACAGATAAATAAGCAGCATCTTGAATTTATTTTTGAACTTGGAATCCAGCATTTAAAAAAAACCAAGAGGGGCCTATTCACTGGGGTTCTATTTAGCCGGGCAACTTCTCTTTCTGCCTCGTGAAAAATGGATGTTTTCTTCCCACTCAAACAACATAATCCTTTCTAATACAAAAGAGCAAGACCTTGGAGTGTGAAGGGTTAACGGTGGTCCTTCCCTGTTGTCCTCCCACCCCCCACCTTCACCCCCAATTGTTTTGACAACACTTTTCTAAGTGTGACATTCCAAGCCCCTACATAACAATGTAATATTACTGTAATTACACAGGTCATTACATTTTAAATAGAGAACAATAAAATGCTTATCACCCTGAAAAAGAACAGGTGTTCTTGCCCTTCTTTGGTATTTATGCTAATTGTTTTTCATCTCCTTCTGAAATATTTATGGTTGAACATGTTTAGATTTCAATCTGACCGCCACAGTATTAATTCTGTGCTAATCTTTATAGGTTGGGGTTTAATGTCTGCAGTATGGATTATGGGTTCAACACTCACCCAGTAAGTCATATTTTAATGATTATAAATTTAATATGCCAGCGCTTTGCCGTTTGTTGAATTTAAAGCTTTCTGAAACCCCAGAAACAAACTATTAAGCAGTTGGGAGCCTAAAGTGCTTCTCTGGAAGAAGTGTTTTTGGAAACTTTTGACGGCTAAAGGGAAGTAGCTTTCGCTGATGCCCCCTATCTGATTGAGACAAGATTTAGAGGGAGGCAGTCCTGGTTCTTGTGGAGGAGTTTTGCACGTCGATTTGAATTTTACTGATATGGATTTCATTTGGAGCCCCTGCTGGAAGCTGGTCAGCTTTCTGTTTTTTAGCAAGCTGTGAAAAAGTTACAGGAAGGTGTCCGGGGTGGGGGGGTTGGCAGATCAAGAAGCCTGTTCTGTGAGCAGCGCAAAAATATTTGCTTTAGCGAACTTGCATTTTAATAGTTGCACCAGAGGCTGTGCTTTTAAAGATTGCAGTAGGAAGTCCTTCCAGGTTTCGAATGGCCCTCTCCATACCACGAGGTGCCTGTGTGCTTGCAGAGAGTGCCTGGAGTTCTTGGTTGGGGAATCCTGGTGCCCCTCTCTCATGCGAGCACAGTGGGCCAGCTAGGAGGTATCTAAGAGGATTTCACATTTTGTCAGATGCTTCACAACAGGGGCCCCGCCGAATCACATTAAAAATGTACTGGACAGAAAGGACAGCTGCAAATTTTTGTGCGGACGCGTGTTTCTGGACCATGACTAAAACTCCTGAGGACCTTTTCCCCCAGCTGTCTGGAAGTTATGTGGAAGTTGGTTTATTGGCAGTTAAGTATGGGACAACCTGGATTTAGCAAAGGCTCTCTCCTGCACAGGAAGTAGATGACATTATATTGGGGGAAGGGACCAGACTTTAGGCAAGGAGTGATTTACTTCTTTTTTTTTTTTTTTTTTTTAAACCATTGACTTGCCAAATAAATAAGCACTTTCCAAGGAAGTAGGTTGTAAGCTTTTTAGTCTTGGTAAGTGGAATTAGATAATATCTTTAACCGCATTTATAACTGTTTGGAGGTGACACAGTACAGGGGTTTTGAAAAGGAGGGGTCACATCAGATTCTGGGAGGCTTTGATTTTTGTGGGGGGTGGGGGTGCAACGGGGACATCTGAGTTTCTTCTGGGAGTGAATATTGGTGACCGTGTAAGTAAATCTTCAGCTCTGACTTATAATTGAGCACATTTGTGAAGGAAATGGTTAATTTTACAACCAAAGGCAAACTTGCACCTCGACAGGTCTGCTGAAAGAAATGTGCCCCAGTCCTTTGCTGGCAAGCGCCACCGGGTCATAAATCCACAGGCTTTATTTACAGCCCATAACACTTATGAATGTTAAGATATTTGACGCCACGTTGGCCTTATAATATTCAAGGTCCGCAGACATTGGCAGTAGCTCAAATTTCTCTCACTAATTATAAGCAATGAGATGGGGGGGTTGGGGGGAAGCCCATCGCCAGTGCTGCCCTCCCGCCTCCTCTGACCCCCACCTCTGCAATCTGAGCTGACTGAGGCAGACACCCCCTCCTTTGGCAGCTGACTTGTACTTTTCCTCTAGGCTATTGTTATACACATTTATAAAGAGCACTTGCAGGGATGGAAATTCGGTGGGGGACTCTGCGCAGAAGCCGTTTTCAAAAGCAAAGTTGCTCTAGGTGTTTGCATCTTTTTCCTTTCGGTTTCTCCCTCTTTCTTTTCTTCTTCTTCTTTTTTTTTTTTTTTTAAGACTGTATTGCTTATATTGTGCATATTACTCCCAGAATACTTCCAGAAACCTGAGAGGGGAGTCTGCTCTGTAATTTTTATGATGTTCCATTGAGCTGGAAGGGAAGATACACATGTTGCATAGTGCCCTGGCTAATGTGCGAGTTTAAGGAAGAAGCAAGGCTGAGGAGAGTGGATGAAAGGAAATTAACAGAGGAGAAGAAACAGTCTAGGTTTATGTTGGGGATGGGAGGGCCGCTCATTTGGGAAAAGTGCGCTGGTGTTGGGTGGGGAGGTGGGGAGGAGGCAGCACAGAAGTGTCTCCCAGGGACGCGGAATAGATGCTGGACTAAGATTGGGAAAGAGTAAGAAGATGGGACACAGATTAGGGTTTGGGGAGTCTCTTGATCAATATTGGGGATTGGGAGTTTCTTATGAGAGGTGGGAGTACCATGGGGGGGGGAGTTGCTGTTAAAAACTAGATTGCTTTGGTCAGCAGAGACTGGTTCCCATCCATCTTCACCCAAAGTGAGGATCTGGCTGCAGATGTGTTGTTTCCTATCAGTTATTGTGTGATGACCTGGGGGTGGGGCATTTGTGATTGACACCCCCCCCCCCCCCCCCGTGAGGTCTCCAAGGCCAATTATCTTGCCGATTTTAATTAATTAATTATTTTATTTTAAGAGTGGGCTGTTCTGTGTGTTAAGAACTGACCACATGGCGAAGGGGAGTGGGGTTGAGGGGGGTATGTGTGCTGATGGCTCCATCATTTCTGGCCAGATCTTTCTCTCCCTCCAACCCAAACCTAAAGACCGAGGCTGAAAGGTTTTATTTTCTAATCAATGGAATGCAGAAACTTACTAGCCCTCAGGGAGAGATATGAATCCCTTAACAGCTCATTACAAAGATGTGGCTGTGGGATCTTTGAGCAGGTTATCAGCCCTGGTGTTCCTCGGGTTTTCCCAGGGTGGCGTTCCCTTCCTTAGGCGCATCTGATTGCGGGCTGGTAATTCAGCCCGTTATATTTTCTTCTTCTTTTTTTTTTTTTTTTTTTGCTGTGAAGTAGCATCCTACCGTTCGGTCTACAGGGGAAGGGATGGCTGTTAGTGAGATCAGCTCTGAAGGGGTTAAAATTGCACACTAAAGTTTGGCATCATGAAAATAAATTTGAGGCCTGGTAGGCATTAGCAGGGCACAGCACATTTACAGAGCTTAATTAGTACGAACTGTAATTGTTCATGGTCTGCCAGAAGAAGTAATGTTCAGGAAAAGTGGAGTCCTTCTCTTGCAGTCTTCAGTTTGAAACCGATAAATCACTTGCATATTTGTGTAGTGATTCAAATGGAGCTAAGACCTCTCCCATCCCAACATGTGGTAAATTGTAAAGTCAATGAATTGCAGATGTAGGCTACAGTGAGATTCTCGAAGAAAATGCAGAATGAATGGGAAAGAGTGATGCTATAAATATTTACTGAGAAGATAACTAGGTTCCTGCGTGCTGGGCCAATTATGATGTACTAAATATATTAGTAAAATGCTTTAAAAATCGTGAGGAGTTGTGTGGGTCTTGGGGTGGGTTGGTTTGTTGTAAAAGTGAAATAAAAGGCACTATGTTATTGTCGTGTCAGTTTTATTAAGCCTGAATCACAATGGCATACTCAGGGAAGGATGCATGAAACCACATTAATGCAAATTAATTCGTTATGAGTTGCCGAGCTGCGACTGCTAAGTGGAGTAATGATGGAGGCATCATTTTAAGAGTGTTAGTGTAGCAACTTTTAATGAAAATGCTGTGTTAGGGATAGGTCTCAGCACTTGGGCCCGCGTGGTTTTGTGTGCTAGAAATGTGTTTTGTTCCGGAGCGGGAGACTGAATTCACTTTTATATTTCACCCAGCCCCAAGCAGTTTAAGAACTTTATTTTAAAGTCTAAAGAAAAATCATCTAGTTTTTCCTAAAAAAAAAAAAAAAAAAAAAATCAACCCATAAATGCTGATCACCATCACCAAGTCCAACTTCCAACATTTCTTTCTCTCTCTCTTTTTATTTTTTATTTTTGCAAGGCATTGCAGCACAAAGTGGAAAAACAATGACTGTGTGGCATCCCCCCATAGACCTGTAGATACAACTTTCTTGAAGCAATTTTTTCCCCTTTTTTTCTTCTTACAGGATTTTGGTCTCAGGCAATGTTGCAAGTCAATACTTCTTTCCCCAAATGTGAGTAGGTGGATGTGTGTGGAAGCTGTAAAAGTTAATGATCGTTCTCTGACTCATAGCTGATGGTTTCAGGTTGAGGAAAAAGAAAAGAAAAAAATTAATGAGGGTAAATAGACATTTGATGGAACAGGGAGACAGTAGGAGGAGAGCTGGTTCTTGTGTCTGAAGGCATGCGTTTTGTTGCAGCAGGATTTCTGGAGGATGCCAGGAAGTGAAGAGGGGATGCCTTTGTTTACGTTGTTGTTTTAGGGTAGTGTAAGTGTTCGGTGGCTAGATCTTTGCAGGAATGTTGAAGCCCACGGACCTCTCAGTCAGTGCTGCTTTTGCCTTCCCAGGGCAAGTCAGAGGCCCCTCTGATGCTTTTTAGAAGGGGAGGCAGTAGTAGCCCAAAGTCCTGCTCAAAAGTTTATTTCCCATTAAATGTAAGAGGCTTCCAACATAGGGGTTCTGTTCCCACCCTGAAAATGACTGGCAATGTAAGAAAAAAGTTTTTTTTTTTTGTTTTTGTTTTTAAAGAAGTGTTCTGTCTATTAAGCTAATGGCTTGGAAATTAAACTTCAAGTGGCTCATGATGATAGCTGCAAGGTCAAAAAACCCCTCAAAACCAAAACCTAGTAGGAAATGAATCAGGATTTAGTATTATTATTATTTTTTTAACAAAAGAGAAAGGTGATTCATTAAGCTTAAAATAAAGCAAATGCCCCCACCTCTTCCCAATTTAGTGGAATGAACAGGCATCAAAAATTAATCTTCGTCACATTGGAAGTTAATTTAGAGCTGGAAGAACCAACATAGGGTTTCAATTTTTTTAGTTGCCTTTGAGGATGCGATCTCTGTGGTTGTGAAAGCCCGTTTCCTCTCCTCCCATCTCTGGAAGTCTCTGATGTCTGGTATCTGAGACATCCGATTTAGGGCCAGTAATAATGATTAGAAATAAAGCAAGAGCAATCAAGATACGCTAATAATAAGGGAAGTGGTTAACCGTAAAGTGTTGGCTTTTCAGTTGCTGGAGAATTGTGCATACCTGGGCCGAGCACAGCCACACCTTCCTGGTGCTTCCTCTGGACCAAGTGGGGCCCAGTGTTAGAATGGATGGGTGGGCTTGGCCACTGTAAACATACACAACAGGAAGGGAAGGTTTGTTTTGTTGAGAAATCTCACAGGAAGGAATTAAATGGAAAGTATCTTGGAGCTCTCATTTGGTGGCACCCCTGAAAGGGAGGCCTCATGTGGAGGGCTTGTCATATGCCCAGGGTGTAACAGCCACAGTCACTGGATGAGGAAGTGAGTGATTTGGGGGCTGCAGGTGACCAAGGGCAGGGCGGTCCTATGAGTTGAGGATTGTGGGAGCCTGGTTCTTAAACTCGCATAAGCCTTGGCTAAGCTTAGATGGCCCTGTTTCTTCTCCTGGGTCTGACAGCCTCCTCATCTCTTCCAAAAAAGCAGAGCGCCAACCATCTCTTGTTCTCTCCTTCTTTATAGCTTTTTACAGAAATATAAACACATGATTGTTCCAGTTCCCAATGCCAAGTTTTTACAGGGTCCTTGTATTTTATCTTTGTCCTAAAAAGCTATACTATAACGAACAAGGCATCTTTGTGTTTTACAGGGAAGGAAAAAGCAGTTTAAAATGTGTTTTAGAAAGGAGTGTTTGGGAAAAGAGGGGGTGGAAACCCAAAGGAGAAATAAGAGAATGGTCAAGGCTTTGTCAAGGTAGCTGGGGGAAGTCGAGCTCAACTTCCCTCCAACACAGTGCTTGCTGGCTGGGACTGCAGACTGACCAAGCTGTGGCTATTTATGAGCGGATGGAGGTTGTTCTGTGCAGCGGACACCTAAGGAGGGAGGTGACATTGCTCGGGGACATTAGGATGGTGTGTATGTGTGTGAAGGTTAAATTAACTTTGTCCCACTCCAGTCTTCAGGACCTTGCAGCATCATCTTTGCGGTTTTAATTGCAGCTTTCTTTCTGGGTTCTTGTGTTGTTTGGGTGGTGGTGAAGGCCAGGATTAAGAATGGAACCGGACAAGTGAAAATTGAATTTGGATTAGCTACAGTTTCATTAATGCATTCATAAGGCTGTGATTATATGAAATTTTGTTTCCACGACCTATACTTAGTTATCAGGTGTTCATTCAATTTTAATTGACAATCTAAGATTCCTGTGGTTACCCTGAGTACAGATTGCCCAGGGCTCCGCAGGGTCTGTGGGAAGCAAAGCTTGGACAAGTTTCCATTAAGCTCTGAATCTGGCAGTTGGAAAAGAGGAGAATAAAACCCGCTGAAAAAGGGGGACACGTTGTTAGTGTTGCCTTCCCTGCTTAGAAGGAGAACCCCCCTCTCCAACAAGAACTGCTCTCCAGCCAAGAATTCCAAACTCGCAGAGGAACCTCTCTCTCTCTGTCTCTCTCTCTCTCTCACAAAAGTTGTTTTAACACGATGCAGAATTGTGACAGTAATTAGTGCAATCTCAGCTCACTGACTGGCAGTTTTCACAAAAAGGACGGGGTCCGAGGGGGCAAAGGGTGCAAATTCATCTCTCTTTTTCAGCAGTTCACTTTGGATGACCTGCTTCTGAGTGGGGGAGTGGGGGCGCTATGTGCGGGGGGGGGGGCGTATCTTCAGCGTTCATCTTGGCTTGTGTTAGGGAGTGTGGTTTATTACTCTGCTTTGACAGGTGAAGAAATACTTTTTTTGAGCCCACCTTTGTTGTACCCTCTTTTAACTGATTAATATTATGTTCTGGGGCAAGCAGACTCATAATATATATGGGCAGTATGTTTGTTTATTTTTGACAGATAAAATGTTCCCAGAACCCAGTGTATCCTAAAATGGGAATTTACAGTCTTAGGTCAGGAGCAATATGGCTTTAGACCACTTTTTAAAATTTGATTACTACTATGTTGTGTTTATTTTGGGTTGGTTCAAAAGTTCTTATGTGAAATCCCCCCTCTTTTTCCCTCTCCTTTTCTTTTTTATGGATTGAATAATTTTTTCTGGCAGGGAGTAAGGTAATAACTAATTGGGTCTAAAACCTTTGCAGTCTAGCTTATGCTTTGCTGTGCAGAAGTTTTTTGGTAATGGTAACAGTAATAGTATAGTAGCAATGATGGCAACAGTTTATTATAGTGTTACTGGTCTGTGTTTGGAAATACCACGGATTGGCTTATTGCTATGATGGGCATGGGTGTCTGATTTTTCACCATTTGTGTGTAAATGGCAAATTCAAATACATTTTCAGGTATTTTGAAATCCTTTAGTGATTGCTGTGTTGTTTGTAAGAGAAATCAGCTGATGGTGTTTGCTTTCCCAATTGGTAGGATCTCAAGATTAATTAGCACGTGTTATTTGGGAAAGGAAGGATTTGGTGAGGAATCTTGGTGTTCCTTTCTATTTGGGGACACACACTTCTTCAATGGGGCTTCAGATGTAAGGCTTCAGAGGGAAAGGCCCAGGAGACTTCAGTGTTTTTCTGTGCAGGACCTGGGTGGACTGGGATGAACATTCAGCGAGGGGCCACTGAGTAGGTGGTCTTCCCTTAGAAAACCTGGTGGCTGTCTGGCAGTGGCTGGCTCCCTCTTCGGGGAAGTGTGAGTACCTAGACTACAGGCGCGGAGCTGTCCTGGGCTGCAAAGCTTAGTCATTGTGAAAGAATGTGTGAGGCCTGGGGTGGCCCCTGAGTTCTACCTGACACATTGGTTTTCCCCAGATTAGACTTGTGTGTTGGGAGCTAGAACCCAGTTACTAGAAATGGGGCTGGAGGCTTGTATATCTTTGGCAGTCTTGTGGCTTCTAACAATCCTTTCTCTCACAGTCTCTCCCTCTTGCCTACATGTTGCAATTCTGATGACTTTTTGCAGCACACTAAATATTTCTGCAGCGTCCTGCTCAGCACACTGGCTTCCTTCATGTCTTAATGGGCATCCGTTCTTCCCTTTCCATGGCATTGACTCTCACTCCTGGCCCCCTCCCCACTCCCTTTTTGCTTATTGAATAGGGCTTTCTTTTTTTTTTAAACTGTGCCTTAGATCATTATGATCATCTTATCCATAGCAACAAATAAAAATACATGGGTTTTGATTGAATGCCAAGGCTGCAGTTCAATCTAGGAAGGTTTGTCTGCTATTCATAAACTGCTTAAGATGTTTCCTTGTAGTTTGTGACATAAGCAGAACGCTTTGATTTGGTTTCTTTCTACAGCTCCATTTTCAGTCCGGGAGCACACATTACTCTGCGTACAAAACGATTGAACACCAGATTGCAATTCAGGTAGGACATGCAACGGATCCTTGAAGCTTGAATTGTCAATATGTAGGTCTCTTATGTCTTTTATTTTCCATCCCTTCCCCCAATTTAGGTGGTGATGGTGATGATGGTGGTGATGATGATGCTGACGATGATGATGGTGGTGATGATGGTGATGATGATGATGGTGGTGGTGATGATGATGATGATGGTGATGATGATGATGATGATGATGATGATGGTGATTGTGATAATGATAGTGGTGATAATGATGGTGGTGAGGACCGTGGTGGTGGTTGATTCATTGGGGGAGGTGGGGAGCAAAGGATAAGCAAGAGTGGAAAAAATGCTGCTAAAATGATTTAAAGATACGGAAAGAAAGAGAAGCCTGTGTTTTCTGTGAAGAGTCTCTTGTTCAGGCATAATGGTCACACAGACCCCAGCTTGGCTACTGTTTTTGGTTTAGGGCGGGGTCTTCACTTGGGAGTAAAATGAGGCGACAGAAAGTGATGGGGAGAGGGAATGGGGGAGATGGGAGAGGAGGCTGTGTGACCGCCAGAGAGTTGTTTCCGGTGGGTCAGAATCATGTTAAGTGGTGCTAAGAATATCACTTTTGACCTGATTGTCCTGAAATGTTGATTTCTCCTGGGCCTGTTGATATACGACACTAACAGTGCTGGAAGGGAAAGGCGACAGATCTCAGCTTCTGATGAGTGTCCTGTTTCCTGCTCACGTAGTACTTCCATTCTCTTGAATCCAAAGGCTAAACAAATCACGGACTAATATAGACTCAGAGCTGAACTGATGCCAGCAGAACGCAGTAGTGGAGGGAGAGCAGACTAATACGATTTTCGTCTGTCTGCCTGGCCCTGCCTGGCTTTGCCAGGATGGACGGACCTCACGGTGGAACTAATGGGACTGAAGCTCTCGAATCTTCCGGTTTAACCCTTCGAGGGAGGCTTTTTGAAACGCGCTGTAGTCTGACATACCAGGGTCTCCTCTTCCCAGGGGCTGGTTGGTTAAATGGTTCACTTGTTCCATTGCTCCCTGTCTTGTAGCTGGCTCCCCTTGCAGGTGACTCGTGTGTGTGCACATGGTCTCGAGGAGCCCCAGCCACGTGGTTGGTATCTTCCTATCTCTGCTGCTTCACGTCTGCATCTCCCACCAGGGAAAACCGTGACTCGGCAGACATTTCCCCCTAATGCTTTTGGACTCGTTTCAAGGAGATGGTAACTTAACTTTAAAAATATTTTGATTACTTCTGAAGTTGTGCTGGCTGATCTGTGTGTGTGTGTGTGTGTATTTGAGGGCAAGGCGCGACCTTGATTTTACCCCTCCAACCCCTAAATAGTTTCAAGATTGGTGGCTTTCGTTGGACGCTACAGTTGTTCTTGGTGGTACACGTGGGGCGGACCCTTCTCCCTTTGGCTTAATGAATGGCACAGTGAGTCTTGATTCCAGAAAATGGTTTAGACTCGGGGTTTGGTTAGAGAACCTGCCCAAACCCTGAGTCCTGATGAATGGGAGGATGACGAACAGACAGTGTCCTGAGGCCCACTGTACCTCGGGGGAGGGCTGGACAGTCCTGTGCCCCGGGGTGTGGGAATTGTTGAGGTTGAATAGCATAGTGATCCCTATCTTGGTGTGGAAAGGCTGGTTGGGGCCATGTCACTGGGAGAGCAGCCGAGACCAGACCAGCTGTTGTGTCTTTACACCCGGGGCTGAAGCGCCCCTTGTTAGGCCGAGCAGCTCGTCTGTTCTCCAAACCACCTGGCACGGTGCGGGCCATGGGAAGCGCTTTCTCAGGAGGAAGATGGAGTAAATTACAGAGCTCATTGTTTGGAGGACTGAAAGAAACCATTACTATTCTTCCATGAACAGGTAGCATTGTTCTCCCCCGCTTCTGTTTGCTAAGGCTTGATGCCCATGTGGGCAAACAGAGAGACATTCTATGAGAGACCCAGCAGCGGCATGCTTCCAGGGTTCATTCCCCCGTTCTCCGCTAGACCGGGGCCAGGCCACGCCAAATGGCAACCCGCTGTAATTCTAGTTTGATCATCAAAGGATAAATGGCAAAAAACCCCAAAAAAACAAAACAAAAGAAGCAAAGGGAAAAAAAAGAGGAAACCTCAGACACAAGAACATGGTTCCCAAGGCACATGGCCGCTCAGCCGCGAGGTGGCGGTTAGAGGAGAGGGTGGTGGCATTACTGTGGTGAGCGGGAGCACAGACATTGTCCCTTGGCTCTGTTCTCCACTGTAAGGCTTAAATCCAACTTGATCAGGGCCGAATCTCCTTTCCTGGACACTTAAACCAGTTTAACCTTAATAAATACTGTATTTCAATATGAGCTGAGGTTGTTGCTCTCCTAAGCTACATCCTAAAATAACCTAGAGTAGCTTGATACCATGTATCACATGAGATTCATACCAGTTCCCTTCCCATCCCTCCTGGCATCTCAGGGCTTGGCCAAGTTCACATTTACATGAATGGACGCTGAGTGCTGCTGTGATTCTGTAGGCATGTCACCTTCTCGTAAAACGTACGGATGCAGTATCGGTGGCTGCCTTGGGATCTCCCCCCACGTTTGTGCTAACTCTTCTCAGTTTTGAAAAGACAAAAAAGTGTTAACAAAAATGATTCTCCCCAAAGGGTTATCACAAATATAAATGCAATGAAAATTAGAACAACAACTTCTTTTAGACCTAGTTATTTAACTCTGTTGGCTTTTCAAAAATTGTATTGAAGTGCTCAGGTCTTTAGTGGAGAGGTGGACGAGCTTTTAGGCAGGGAGCATCCATGACAATGTCACCCAGATCAATATAGAGCAGAATGGGGTTGGCGTACCTTTTCCGGAAAGCGCCAGAGAGGGAATATTTTAGGCTTGGTGGGCCATACAATCTCCAGGGCAACTATTCAGTTCTGCCGTTGTGATGGCAAAGCACCCCAAAACAATACCTAAAGGAATAGGTGTGGCTGCGTCCTCATGAAATTTCATTTATAAAATCAGACAGAGGCTGGATTGGCTCATGGACTGTAATTTGCCGGTCCCTGATAAAGAAAGAGTATTACCAACTCCTCAGAAGTCTCTGTGATTGCCTTCTCTTCCTAGTCATCTGGCTCCCCCCACCTCCAACAAAATTCTCATCATAGTTTTATCTATCATCTATCTATCTATCTATCTATCTATCTATCTATCTATCTATCATCTATCTATCATCAGGGATTAGTTTTGCCTGTTTTTTTTAGCTGCTTAGAAAATAAATTGTACAGAATATACTGGATTATGTCTAGCCCCAATCATCATTGTGTCTGAATTTTATCCGTTAATGTATGTAGCAATAGTTTGCTTTTTATGGCTGTATAGTATTCCACATAGGAATATGCCACAGGCCCCCCCCCCCCCCCCCCCCCCCCGGTGTTGCTGGCTATTTGGGTTGTTTCCAATTTTCTGCTCTTAGGAATAAGGCTCTGGTAACACTCTCACCCACATCTGTTCATACACAGGAGTGGACTTGGAGAGGCATAGGGTAATGTGTGTGTTTAGCTTTGCACTCACCTTTTGAGAGACTTCAACACTGGATTTCAAGTGTTGTCATGGAGACGCACTGGCATCGTGGTCGTTAGGTATGTGAGTGATATTTATGAGGAGGAGCAGTAAGGTAAGGCCACTTTGTCCCGGGGGCCAGGGCAGGCCCCTTCATAGTCCTTTGGCCTCTGTCCTCAGCTCCTGGAAACCCCTCCCAGTCGCCGTCGCCGTGGACCCGGGAGATCTTGCAGGCGGAATGCAGATGACTCCCAGGGATGCCCCATGGGTGACTGGATTCACGTGGAGGCGCCTTTATTGCCTCCCTGAAGAGAGCTCTCCCAGTGCTTCTCTGCTGACCGTTATTCCAACCCCACGAGCAGGATTGTAAGCAGGGTCGAGACCCACAGATGGTTCACTTGGTTTTCAGAAGGGCTACTTCAGAACCAATTAAAAGCCTTTGTTTTAAAGAGTATTTTGGCCAAAGGTTGATGTTTTAACACCAAGTCAGATGAGATTCAGGAAAAAAAACTCCCCATGCAGCAAAAACAAACCGAGTAGACCTTTCTTGGTTGTTTTTCTTTTAAGATGTGAAGTGGTTTGTGTGTGTGTGTGTGTGTGTGAGTATGCAGGCACAAGCTTGTGTGCGCGCAGAGACATCTAGGAGAGGTTCCAGAAGAAATGGACCATTTTATTTGTTTACACAGCTGAGCGGTTGAAACTTTGCAGTGGGTGTTGCTTTGCTCTAGTCCTCAGATGTGCAAGTTCTCATCTGAGCTGTAACCAAAGCATAGGCTTCTGCTTGGCCCTAGGACTCTCCTGCCCTGTTTCAGGAAGCTGAGGGCCCTCCTCCAGGGCCTGGCTGTCTGTGGAGCCAGGGAGAGAAGGATAGACACTAGACTGGTGTCTTTGCCCCATATTGGCCCCTTATTTCTGGATGTGAACTTGACGTTTAGCCTTGACTGTGGTTTAAAATTGTTAAGATTCCTGGGGCTTGCAGTCCATCTCTGTCTCCAAACAGACCCTTGGCATTTGTCATCAGAATATCCAGAGATGAGTGCCAGTGGACATGGCCCGGATGTCTGCGGGGGTTCCTGGCTTTCTTCCGGTTCACGTTTCTGGTGGTAGTGTCTTGTGTTCTAAGCCTGGCCTTTCAGTATTCGTGAGGATTTGCTCTCTCAGTTGAGGAGCAAATTTGGGCCGAGAGAACTCCCAGAAACAGATTCAGTTCTTGGTATAATCTCTTCCCACTTTTCCTTTAGACCCATCCCCACACGTGTCTGAGCTCTCACGTCCACTTCCCACAAAGAACGACATGTGTGTGTGTCTGTGTGTGAGTATGAGAGAGGGAGAGAGACAGATGTCACCTCACCAGAGGAGTTTGACAAAGCCTATGGGTGCCAGTTAACTCATTCAAAAGGTTCATTCAGTTGTTACTACAGTGTTGTTTTAGCTAATTGTTTAAGTCTAAACTTCAGAT
Source organism: Saccopteryx bilineata (assembly GCF_036850765.1). Lineage (NCBI taxonomy): Eukaryota > Metazoa > Chordata > Mammalia > Chiroptera > Emballonuridae > Saccopteryx > Saccopteryx bilineata. The sequence goes on from NC_089496.1 coordinate 99,518,908, forward strand.
TGCTCATTCATTCATTCAGAAATATTGTGCATCTACTGTGTGCCCGGGGAATTCATCAGTGAGCAAACAGACAAAAGTCCCTTGCTGTTACCGAGTTTAAATTCTAGTGACGTTTTAAATAAGATTTTCTAAGGCTAGATCGAGTAGGTTTGGGGTGCAGTCTGGGATGTTGCAGTTTTACTTCGGGTTCTGCTTTTCAGCCTACCAAAATTTGAGACTTGCTGCCTTGGAGTCTTCTATTTTATTTTATTTTTTTACAGAGACAGAGAGAGGGATAGATAGGGACAGACTGACAGGAACGGAGAGAGATGAGAAGCATCAATCATCAGTCTCTCGTTGTGGCACCTTAGTTGTTCATAGATTGCTTTCTCATATGTGCTTTGACCGAGGGGCTACAGCAGATCGAGTGACCCCTTGCTCAACCAGCGACCTTGGTGAGCCTTGCTCAAACCAGAGGAGCCTGTGCTCAAGCTGGCGACCTCAGGGTCTCGAACCTGGGTCCTCCGCATCTCAGTCCGATGCTCTATTCACTGTGCCACCGCCTGGTCAGGCTGGAGTCTTCTGAAATCCGTCCATTGATCAGTTATTGGGTGCTCAGTCACTTTCACTGGCTGTGAAACCTGAGGGCTGGCCAAGAACTTGACTGGTATAACTTATCATTTTAGTGAGAACCTAGACTGTTCTTAGATTCCCATGAGCGTCTGAGCCCTTTCCTCCTCCCATGGTATGTGAAGAAAGCCAGATATTTCTGCAAGGCGCAGGAAGAAACATTTCTTTGTTTATGGAAAAGTATCTTGGACAATAATGTGTTTGGTCTTAGGGGTCAGAGGCAATAACAACAGTTGATAATAATAGCAGCATATGCTTCCTAAATTCTTTCTATGCATTGGGTCTGGTGTTAAGTGCTATATGTGAATCATTCATTGATATTTTCATAATAGAATGGAAGGAAACCCAAAAGGTGTAGTAAAACTTATCACCATTGTCCCATTTTGTAATCAAAGAAATGCTGACACAGATGCTCCTGGGGTATTTTGGCCGGGATCAAGGAATTATGATAGAAACCCCAACAGTCAGAGTGGGGAAAGACTAGACTAGGGGTCGGGAACCTATGGCTCACGAGCCAGATGTGGCTCTTTTGATGGCTGCATCTGGCTCGCAGACAAATCTTTAATAAAAAAAATAATAACATTAAAAATATAAAACATTCTCATGTATTACAATCCATTCATTTCCTACCGCTCATGTTCATGGTTACAGGTGGCTGGAGCCAATCACAGCTGTCCTCCGGGGCAACACCAAATTTTTATTGGGTAATGCGTAACGTACACGGGTCGTTGTATGCCTCTCACGGAATTACATTTTAAAATATATGGCGTTCATGGCTCTCTCAGCCAAAAAGCTTCCTGACCCCTGGACTAGACCATATAGCCTGTGCTACAGACAGTAGCACTGTAGCTCAAATTAACGCTCACTAGAACCCAGGGGCTTCCTAAAGCATGACGACCAACCAGCTCCCTGAGCTGTGTGCCCAGGAGTCACCTGGAATTGCTAAAAAATAGAGAATCTGAGTTTTACTCCTTGGAGGGTCCCATTTTTTAGGGCTAGGGCAGTGTTTCATAAACTCGAACAGGCCCCTCCTGGAAGGCACCAGGAGGGTTTGTTACGACACAGATTGTAGGGCCCACCCTTAGAGTTTCAGGCCCTGTAGGTCTGGGTGGGTCCTGACATAGGCAGCTTGAACAGGGTTTCGGGTAGCGCTGGTGCCCCTCATCTGGTGGTAGCACTTTGAGAGCCGCTGGGTAGGGCAGTGGTTCCCAACCTCGGCTGCACATTACAGTCCCCCGGGGAGCATGTAAACCACCGTGGAGGCTCGGGCTCTGTGTGGGCCACCTGGATTGGGATCTCTGGGGCCTGGGACCGGCATCCCTGTTTCTGAAAAGCTTCCCAGGAGGTTGAGGAGCACCAGTCCAGGGATCGTAGCCTCTCCACCCCTTCCCTGCTCTTTGGCCGAATCTGATGCTTGGTGTCCTCCTTAGCGGAAAACTAGTATAAAATCTTTTGTTTGCTTATTTTAGCTTTGACTTTCCTTTCCCCCGGAGGAGAAAAGTCTGGTTATGTTCAGAGTTCTGAAGGATGTCTGCCCAATGGCAGGAGTCTGTAGTTTGAGTTAACAGGTGACCACTGATGCTCACTGTCCCCTGAGTTAGAACCGGTGAGAGAAGGTGGGACTCTGCTGTCGTGCACAAGGGGCTACAGAAGCCTGAGGCGCAGGGGCCAGGCAGCTCAGTGCAGCTCACTCGCTCTTGTCCATGTCACGCTCAAGTGCAGATTTGGGGTTAGATCCTGCATTTCTAACACTCGAAGGGATGCTGACGCTGCCGGGCCCCAGCCCAGTCTTGGAGTGGAGCAAAGGTCAGGCCATTTTGGGAGGCGCAGAAACTGAGCTGCATGGAGGCAGATTGGTTTGTCCGAGGTCTCACAGCTTGGTGGAAACGGGGCCAGGACTTGAATCCAGGAATCTGACTTGGCTTCAGGTCTGTCTTTCAAGGTGAAATGATCATCTTGTCTAAGCCCGTGGCTGTTGCATTGCATTGGGCAGATAAAATAAAAACAGTCTGGTTTTGCTGGTTTTACTTATATCATTGTTTTAACATTTATCTGTTCTAATTGTGTTTGTATGAGTTGAAATATTTGCATCTGTTCATTCTCCACCATGGTGGGACACGTGAGGCCCAGCCCGCCTGGTTTGTGAGAGGGCTGGGGAGGATGCAGAGAAGTCTGATAGTCCTGACTAGACACCCGGAAAAAATGAAAACAACTGTTCTGTCAGCCACACGTGTCCCCCTTATGGCCCGCAGCAAGTGGTGTAGAGGTCAGACCTGTGGCAGTCAGCTGCTGGTATTTTCTTTGTAACTCTATTTTATAAGTTGCACTTTATAACGTTTACTATTTATAAAGTCACTGAGAATCATGGGGTTGTTTAGCTAAGCACAGAAATGTCTAAGTGGGTTGTAGCTGATGTTTGCAGGTTTTATCAAGCTTAGCACTTAATTTGTTTCTGGACTAGGGTTTGGTTGCATGGTATCAAATCCTGATCAGGTAGGTGGTTGCAAAAAAATTTTTTTTTAACAGTTTACCTTGAGATCATAGCAGACTCTTTAATTGAACAGAAATGACAGTAGAGCCTTATTCCAGAAGGTTCTACCACACCCACTGGCTGGCTGGCAGTGGGTTTGCTGTTTATCGAATAATAGTTTAAAAGTTGGTACCTGTACTAACAGTATAGGTTTATAGTTGTGAGTATGTGGAACACAGAGTTTACTTTTGTATTATTTATTAATTATTGTATTATTTATTTGTATTATAACTGTAAACCTTCTTTGCCCACTCCCTGGATAGCTATGTGTCTTAAACATGTTATACAGAGGAACGTTAGAAGCAAACATTCGTGGGCCGCTTGAAGCGTCTTCCCAAGACCCTGGTTTTGTAAGGGATACAGCTGGGAAAGCACTCAGTGTTACCCGCTTCTAGGTTGGAAATAGGCATGTCTTTGGTGAGGAGCAGGGTCTGGAGGAGATAGCAGGGCTTTGTGTAGCATTTCTCCACCTCAGTGCTGCCGACAGTTTGGGCTGGATAATTCACACCGGGGACCGTCGTGTGCAATGTGTAGGATGTTTTTCTACAAACAGAAGTATGACAACCAAAACCAGACGTGGACTTTACCAAATGACCCCAGGGGGGGTCTCTACTGGCCCTAGTTGAGAACCACTAGCTTTGTACAAAGGGTGTGCTTTGCTGTTGAGGCTATAGTACATTACCTTTACATTTTAAAGGGACAAGTATAAGAGGAAGTGGGTGGTTCAGCTCAAGCTTCTGGAGTCAGATAATCAGGGTCTGGGTCCTAGTTCTGCCAAGCTTCAGTTTCATTCACATGCAAGGGGTGTGAATGTGTCTAAATAATAATAATACTGTGGGCAGAAATGGGAACAGTAGGTGAGATTGGGGAGGGGGTGTGTATTAGAGGTAGTTTTTTGCATTTGTCTCATAATAGCCTCTTTCAAACAGGGCTAATGGTAGTTAGTACCTGTCTCCAGAAGGTGGTTGGAGTTTAAATGAGATGGTATGTAATGAGTTGGGCAGTGAAGAGGCGCACGGTAGGGCGCTTGATAAATACAAGCCCCTGTTTTTACCCTGAGCACTATGTGAAGCACTTGTTTGCAGATTTAGAATATGCCTTATCCCGACATGCATTGTATATATTTCATTTCCTGTCAAGAACATCACACATGATAAATTTGATAACCTGGACTATCTTTGCTGGCATAACAAAGATTTATGACTCCTGTTGGTTGCTCTTTGCATTTCTCTTACGTCAGTTAAAAAATTCTGCCTAGTCCTTGTAACATTGGACTAGAATATAAACTCTTCTGAGGTGTATCTTACTCATCTTTTATATAGCGCTGTTCAGAGATGCCTGGGACACAGTACGTGTACAACAAGGGGTGTGAATGTGTTTAAATAATAATAATACTGTGGGCAGAAATGGGAACAGTAGGTGAGATTGGGGAGGGGGGTGTGTATTAGAGGTAGTTTTTTGCATTTGTCTCTTAATAGCCTCTTTCAAAACATGAGAAGCCAACAACAATAATAGTAATTCTATTATATATATATATATATTTTGGGCATTCAACCAAATACTTTGAGATAGACCTTCAGCTTCTTTGTTAACTTGATGTTCTCTCCCAGGTCTCTCGTATTTTAATTTCCGCTCCCCATCCGTACGAGAATTCGCACCCCATCTTAATGACGGGTGGCGGTGCGCAAACCGTGGGGGGGGGCTGATTGTCTTTTTTAATTTTCAAAATGCTCGGAGGTTAGTTGTTTTTTAAAAGCAACAAGAGTCTTTTTTTTTTTTTTAAATACACATCGTGTTACCCATTGGATCATAACATTTTCTCAGACTTTGACAGTTGTCATTAATTCCTGCAGGGGACTTAAAAAAAAAAAAAAAAAAAAAAGGAAACACGAGTTCTCTACTACTTGTGGCTGGATGAGCCTGCCCAAGCCAAGGTTGGGAATCGTCCTATTCCCGAACCTGCGCCTCCCTGAGTTGTGAGGTTGAGATGAGGACCAGAATAAATAACTTTGGTTGAAACTCGGAAATGGTCCAAGGCCTGAAAATGGATGTGTGTGGGGGTGCTGGTAGCCCATCCTGGTGGGTCCGGAGGGTTCTTTTCGCTCGGGCTTTGGTGGGGCTGCTCCGTAGGGAAGACAAGTCTTGTGTCAATAGTTTTTAAGTTGATTCAGTAAGCATTGTTGATGATTGAAATTGAAGAATTGTGAAGACAATTCATCTTGGGGAACAGAGAGCATCGAGTGTGAGCTGGGCTGCTGGGAGCCGACATTGACATACGGGCCGTCATCAAACTAATTGTTGTTTGAATTACCTGTTATGATCCGATGACAAATCTGCCTTGCTCCTGCCACTGGAGCAGAAAATGTAGCTTGAATTGGCGTGATGTTAGCAAGTGTAAACTGTACTTCAACAAGATGGATAAACCCAATTATGGGGCAGACCTGTAGAGAGAAAATCCATTTAAATCTCGTAATGTTAAGCAGAGCTGTGTTTAATTCATTTGGACCAATTTGGGGATGATGTATGAGTGTTGGTGGACATTAGTCAAAGGGAGGACCACTTGGGGGAAAGGATGAGCCCGTGCTGCCAGCCACCCCGGGAGGCAGCTGGGGTGTCGTCCCAGCAGCCTGCGCTAATGGCGGGGACAGGCAGAAATGACAAAACGATGTACTGACTGCTGTTGCGGGAGCAGCACTGTGTAAATGAACCAATAAGGAAAACATACGAAGCAGAAATAAGAGGAGGTGTTTTTCCTAAATGGTATTGACAGTCCAAAATAGAAAGGAAATTTGAGGTTCCTCTTCTGTGTGTTTCCAGACCCTGAAGCTCTGATGGGTTGTTCTAAGCCTTGTAACAGGAGTTTCTAGGACATGTTTTTTGTTTTTTTTTTTCTTTTTTTTACAGGGACAGAGAGAGAGTCAGAGAGAGGGATAGATAGGGACAGACAGGAACGGAGAGAGATGAGAAGCATCAATTATCAGTTTTTCATTGCGATACCTTAGTTGTTCATTGATTGCTTTCACATATGTGCCTTGACCGTGGGGCTACAGAAAACCGAGTAACCCCTTGCTCAAGCCAGAGACCTTGGGTCCAAGCTGGTGAGCTTTGCTCAAACCAGATGAGCCTGTGCTCAAGCTGGGACCTCGGGGTCTCGAACCTGGGTCTTCTGCATCCTAGTCCGACGCTCTTCACTGTGCCACTGCCTGGTCAGGGTAGGACATGTTTTTTATTTTTGCTTAATAATTGATGATTTAATAGAGAGAGAGGGAGAGGAAAAATAGGGATAGTTAAGATTAAATTGATAATCCTGGGACCTTTGATTGTCTGTTGCAGGGATCGGGAACCTATGGCTCACGAGTCAGATGTGGCTCTTTTGATAGCTGCATCTGACTCACGGACAAATCTTTTTTTTTTTTTTTTTGTATTTTTTATATTTTTCTGAAGTTGGAAATGGGGAGGCAGTCAGACAGACTCCCGCATGTGCCCTACTGGGATCCACCCGGCATGCCCACCAGGGGGCGATGCTCTGCCCATCTGGGGCGTTGCTCTGCTGCAATCAGAACCATTCTAGCGTCTGAGGCAGAGGCCACAGAGCCATCCTCAGTGCCCGGGCAAACTTTGCTCCAGTGGAGCCTTGGCTGCGGGAGGGGAAGAGAGAGACAGAGAGGAAGGAGAGGAGAGGGGGTGGAGAAGCAGATGGGTGCTTCTCCTGTGTGCCCTGGCCGGGAATCGAACCCGGGACTCCCGTATGCCAGGCCGACGCTCTACCACTGAGCTAACTGGCCAGGGCCTAAGACAAATCTTTAATAAAAAATAATATTAAAAATATAAAACATTCTCATGTATTACAATCCATTCATTTCCTACCGCTCATGTTCATGGTTGCGGGTGGCTGGAGCCAATCACAGCCGTCTTCCGAGACAACACCAAATTTTTATTGGATAATGCGTAAGGTACACAGGTCGTTGTATGGCTCTCACGGAATTACATTGTAAAATATGTGGCGTTAGTGACTCTCTCAGCCAAAAAGCTTCCCGACCCTGGGTCTATTGGAAAGCAGTTATGCGGGGATTATTATTCTGAAAGATGTATATGATGCATACTTGGAAGTTTGGAAGGTCTTGTCTATTTTAATAAAGGTTTCTATTTTTTAATAGCTATTGAGGTGGTGCCTCAGCTTTGCACGTAGTAGGCGCTCAGCATCTACTATCATTCATTAGGTGAATGAAAACATTGGGTTTTACAGAAATAACTTTCAGGCTAGATATTGGTATTTCCCTCACCTCAAAGTCGTTACGAGCTGACCTGCGTACCCAATACCCCAATTTCCTTCAGTAGTTTTCATTTCTATTTTTTAAATTTTATGATTTTACGTAAAAAATGTATGATTTTACTTTTTACTCTTGCTTCTCTAGTGTTGGTTTTGTCAAGGAAGTTCTTTGAAGACTTCTAACTTCTTATTTTGAGAGGAACCTATAAAGACCCCCAATGAGTAGCTCTTGGGTTTTTTTTCCTTTTGGTTGAGAGGTTTTTTTCTTTGTGGCATGGACTGGACTTGGAGACTTTGCCTGTTGAAAGGCAAATTTAAAAGGCTAGTGTGCAGGAGGGGCTGGGAAGTGGGCCACCAAGAAATTGATGGTTGTGCACTCTTCCACGAGCGCCGGTAAATTGGGACGGCTGGGCGGAAGTGAAGGTCAAAGCAGTGAGAGTGTTTTTGTCCTTGGGGTGCAGTCCATTGGATGGGGTCGTGGCATGCACTTGGTGTCTGTTCCAATTACCTCTTTTCTCCCAGAGGCAGATTGCATAGGAGTTCACTTTCTGGCTTTCTCCAACTTTCGATTCAGTTGAAGACTCAACATTTAAGACTTTACAATAATGGGTCAACACTGAATTCTGAGAATTTGAATATTCCAATCTGGTTTACCAGTAGAATCGAGGTACAACACACTTTGAGATAATTTAAATGACCACCTTCAGCCTAACCCATCCACGCAGTTAGCCCTCAAAGTGACCTTGTCGGATGGCAGACCTCTAAGTTGCTTCAGAACAAGGACTTAATGCACTGGTTCTCAAAGTGTGCACCAGGGCACACTGGTGCACCCTAGAAGATTTCCAGGTGCGCCCTATGGTATTCCAGAGAAATATGTGCCTGTTGGGGACCCCCCAAAAAAACAGCATTTTTGGAGTTTAGATTTTTGGGGGACAAAGATGTGGGGAATGGCTGACAGTCTGCCCAACCCCCCACCTCACTTGCCTGATTAGGTTGCAAAAGGCTGTTAAACTGTGGTGCTGGATTATTTATGCTACCCCCCATGTTCCCCGGAAAGACTGGAGGCAAGTTTCTTCTATCCTTTGTTTGGTGTAAAGTTAAGATGATATGTATGGTGGGGGTTTTCTGCACTCAACACAATGAAGAGTAAAAAGAAAGGAATTCTTCAATGTATTAATGAGGAAATGAGAGTTTGCTTTTCAAATATATGCCCAAACATTGAAGAAATTGCTAGGACACATCAGGCTCAAGTTTCTCATAAACACAAGAATGAAAAAACTTAACACATTTGTGCCGGGACCTGCTGAATTTACTAAATCTTACTAAGAATGTATCCATATATATATAAAAAGATAGCTTTTTTGTCTTTTTTAATTTTTTTTAACCTTTCTTTTTTACGAATTCTAAAAAGCATAACTCAAAAGTAACATAAAAATGTTTTCTAATGTCAGAATAAATTTAATTTTGTCGTATTTATTTTGTTTACCATAAAAGCACGCTTGGACTTGATATTTTTTTCTTTAATATTTGACTTAATTATTATAACATATTTCTCAGAAATTTGTATATAGTGTGCCTACAATTATTTGTAGGATTTTAAACGCGCCCTGACTTCAAAAAGTTTGAGAACCACTGACTTAATAGAAGTAAATGGGTTTGGAGGAAACATGGAGATACGCTTCTGAACCCGAGGAGCTTTGTATTGAAGGCAGGCACTTCCCTTGCGTTGCCAGCGTCTTCCTGGGGCTCTCTCTGGTTTGGCCTGAAAGCAGTTGTCAGCTATATGCTCCCGAGGGGCGGGCAGAGACAGCGTGAGTAGGACAGGCAGTGAACAAGGGCCTTTCTGGAGGGCAGTCTCCTAAGGCAGTGGTCCCCAACCCCCCGGGCTGTGGACCAGTACCGGTCCGTGGGCCATTTGGTACCGGTCCGCAGAGAAAGAATAAATAACTTACATTATTTACGTTTTATTTATATTTAAGTCTGAATGATGTTTTTTTTTTTTGTACTTTTCTGAAGCTGGAAACGGGGAGAAACAGTCAGACAGACTCCCGCATGCGCCTGACTGGGATCCACCTGGCACGCCCACCAGGGGCGATGCTCTGCCCACCAGGGGGCGATGCTCTGCCCCTCCGGGGCGTCGCTCTGCCGTGACCAGAGCCACTCTAGCACCTGGGGCAGAGGCCAAGGAGCCATCCCCAGCGCCCGGGCCATCTTTGCTCCAATGGAGCCTTGGCTGCAGGAGGGGAAGAGAGAGACAGAGAGGAAGGAGGGGGGGGGGAGAAGCAAATGGGCGCTTCTCCTATGTGCCCTGGCCAGGAATCGAACCTGGGTCCCCCGCATGCCAGGCCGAGGCTCTACCGCTGAGCCATCGGGCCAGGGCCCGATGTTTTATTTTTAAAAAATGACCAGATTCCCTCTGTTACATTCGTCTTAAGACTCTTGATGCTTGTCTTGGTCACGTGATACATTTATCCGTCCCACCTAAAGGCTAAAGGCCGGTCTGTGAAAATATTTTCTGACATTAAACCGGTCTGTGGCCCAAAAAAAGGTTGGAGACCACTGTTCTAAGGAGAAGAAAGCATCCTTGTTGTAAGTAGAAATGGCCTGCACGTGTTAGGGTTACATCTCTTCAGGGTCTCGAGGGGCACTTTCTTGATTCATTTGTGGCTTTCTGGTGTCCTAGCAGAGCTGAAATCTCATGGAATTGTGTACAAAGAGGAATTTTTGCCATTTTGATGAGAACCCATGATGTAAGACTACTTAAAATATGATACAGAAATGAAGTAGTGAGATAATTTCTCTTGAGCTGAACATAGTTTTTTGTGGACTTAAAATGAACTCCCCAATAGTGTTAGCCAAGTTCTACATCAGGGCTTCATTGACATGGGGACTCTGTGAGACTCAAGTCAGGAAGCCGTGTTTCAGGAGCCACAACGTTCCGAACTTGGTTCTTCTCCTTAAAATCAGAAACAAATCTCCCTGTTTTCCTCCTCCTGGTCTTGAATCACTTGGTTTTTATTCTGAAGTCCAGCGGCTTTTATTTCTTAATCACTGTTGAAAAAAGCTAAGAGTTTCCCTGTTAATTAAAAAAAAAAAAGTACTGACCCAGTGTATACAAACATTTTACTTGAAAGAGAACTTAGGAAGTTTTGAAATTGCCCCTTAGCTAATAGACGCATCTACCAAACCACCAGCTTGTGCTTTTCGCACTCTTGTTTTATTTTGTGTTTTTTTTTTTTTTAAAACTTGTCACTAATGTCACATTTTCATAATGGTGACTGAAAGCAGATGACAAATGTCTCCCCGCAGAAGACCTGATTTGTGAAGCCATCTGTGTCTGAAGAATTGGCACTCAGGGCTTGAATTCTCCAGTAAGCCTCTTTCTCTGGAAGCCCCAAGCCACATTTTGCTTGGGTGGCTTTTCAGGTGGGTTAAATTTGGCCAGTTTTTATCTCTGTTAGAAAATAAATCCTAATATACATTCTGCTGCAAATGTGCTCCTCCTGGCATGATTTGGCCACTTTATAATAATTAAGCAAAAGCACCAAGATGGTTGTTTTTGTAGATTGGGTTGAGGACTCTGCCCTCCCCAACTATTGATTTTCATAGTAACAAGTTGAGAGTTGGTGTTTTCTTCCTCAACCCTTACTGGGATTTTTGGCCAACACCATCCTCTCGAGGCCCCTGGTTTGCATCACAGCGAAGGTAGCCCGACAGTGACTTCCACGTGACAGGAACCAACGATCTGACATGTAGAAAGCACACACGAAACCACACACCACATGCAAAACAGCTCTGGTTTTGATTTTGGTCTCAGTGGTTCTGTTATCATTTCTTTTCTCGTGAGAGTGGATTTTTATCTTTCTGTCTGTCTGACTTCTGGTTCATGGTTTGTGGTTTTCATTCGCCGTCATAGCTGCTTGGGTGTGCCCAGCGCTGACGGCCTGTGGCAGGCCGAGGGACGGGGGCCCCAGTGAGGGTCCCGAGCAGCATTGAGCCGGGAGCTCTCCTGTGAGGCTCAGGCTCCCTGGAGTACAGCATCCTCAGCTCTGACCGCTGGGGTTCCTGCTTTCTGTTTCTGTGTTCCTTGTGTGCTTACTGCCTCTGAGGACTGTTTTGGAAACATCTAGACCCACTTTCTGTTTTCTGTCTTTCCCGACTCCCCTGCCTTTCTCTTCATCTCCTTTGGCAGGAAATCTTTTTTCCTCATTAACTAGTTTCCAGGTCAGAATTTCCCTATAAAGTATGAACTTTCCTTTAGCCCAGTATTTGATTTCCACCTTTTTTTTTTAACTTAAAGCTGAAAACTTTTTAAGTTAGGCAAAAGTACTTAATTGCTCTGTGCCTTTATCTTCTCATCTGTGAAATGGGGGCTTAGTAAGAGGATGTGTCTACTCTGCAGGTTATTGGGAGGCTGTGAGAGGGGTTCAGCCCAGTACCTGGTTCATCAGAAAGGTTGAATGGTGTTATTACTATTACCCGTCAGCCCCAGGCGGACTGGGGCAGTGGGTCACCCTAACAACACTGTTAACTATACTCTGGCCAGGTTGAAAAGTCGGTGACATAATGTGTTGCATGTCTTTCGGAGTTTTTCTTTCCTGCTCCCCCCCACCCCCCAAATAATCCAGTTTTGAATTATTGCTCCTGTAAGAGAGTAGGCAGAATCTTGAGGCTGGAGTATCTTTGAAGAGCTCTTGGGAGAGAGAGCCTGTGTTGAGACATAATTTATCTCCCTGAGAGGGCAGACAAAAAACCCATCGGGGAGACTGGACTTAGAATTATTCAACCTTTGATGGGCATGAAATTAGTGGCAGCAAGACAGGAATTTGTGGCCTTTTGGTTGTGATGTCTGTCCTCTTCTTTGGTCGAATTTCTATTGCTTAGAACTTCATTAAAAAAAAAAAAAGATAAAAAAAACACATCCTTTTTGGTTCTTGAAATGCAAGGGGCTGGCTCCTGGCTTGCGAACCAATAACACTTACTTGTTTCTTTATGAGGGAGTTTCCTCTGCCGCTGCGGTCTGGCTATTGTTTGTCTGAATTTGTAATAAGCGTGTAACAGCCCCCTCCTTCTCCAATTTGCTTCAAAGACGAGCAGCCCTAGTGGGTTACTAGGGACAAGAAACCTTTGGAACCTGTGATTGGAAGCTCACTGCTTTGGGGCCCCTGAATGCCTGTGGGGGGGGGGACGCCCCATCTCTTCAGTTGAGTCTGTGCCCATAACACTGGTCAGCTCACCAGTACTTTCCTGTGGGGCTCTCCTGGGCAAGAGATCAGTTAGTGGACAGCAGTCTCGGGCCTGCTTACACTTCAACTTGGATAATGGTGATGCAGTCAGGAGCTTGTCCGCAATGATTTATTCTCCGTGGTGGTTAAGAAATGACATTGATTCTCCCAATCAACTCGACAGCAGCTGTTGTTTCTCTAACACCTCCTGGTTCAGGAAGGTGCCGTTCAGACCTCCCTGGTTTGCAGAAGGCTGCGTTAAAACCCAGTGCTTGAAGGTCAGCCCTTTTCTGTAGCTGTCTTTAGCTTTCAGAGGCCGAAAAGACGAGAGCTGGGTTCAAATACGAGGAATGGGAAAGCAGTCGTAGTCAGTAGACTTTTATTTTTTAAAGGTGTAAAACAAAAATTAGTGTGGTTATACCTCGCACTCACCCACCACCCCCCTCAAAAAAATAGGTCTTGGATTTCAGCAGGCTTTGTTAATCAGAAAGCTGTGGTATTTTTGTTGTCATTGGCCAGAACTTGGTAGCTGTTCGGTGGCCTTAGGCTGCGGAAAGTGCCTTCATTTTCCTCCTTCTTCCGCTGAGGTTGGTCCTGGGCATCCTGGTGATGGTGTGGCTTTTAGCAAGAGCAGTCCTGTGCCTTTTTAGTGGGTTAGTTCTCCTAAGTGATGATTCACTTCATACCCATCAGAAATGTCTTAACTTCCTTCATCTAATTAATGGCTTTCTCCTCTTCTCCCCAAATTAACACCAATAACAAAACTGTTTCCCCAGACAGCACTTGGTGAAATGAGACATTCTTTCTCTGGGAGGACTTGATCCTTGTGTATGGCCGCGGGGAAGAATTAGTTAAAGGGGAGGATGGAGCTTAATAATTACAGTTCCAGGCTGGGAGCTCGGAACACGCCCAGGTCTACCCCTAAATAGACCTGTGGATCGCCCCGTGCTCTGGGACTCCGTTTGCTCCTCTGTGAAATGCCTCCATAACAAGCCACGAGAGTGCTGTTTTATCTGGACTTAAGTTTTTGGCTGTGGAAAGAAGGCTTTCTAGGCTCTGGCCCTGGCATTAGACACACATGGAGCCTCAAGTCACATCCATTTACTGCATGTGTGACCTTGGCCAGTTACTTAACCTCCCTGAGTCTCAGTTTTATCTGTAAAGTGGGGCTCCGCCAATCTCAGAGGATTACACGGGATGATAACACAAACAGGTCCAACAGCAAGGTCAGCAGTGGGGTCTTTCATTTAAAGGGGAGCGACTCTGTCATCCTGTAAGTTCTGACTGTGTTGGGGGTACTTGGTTTATTTTGCTACTAATGAGGGCAAATGGATGGACTTTGGATTTTTATTGTGTTGTTCCTGGTTAAATTTGCATCTCAGAAGCCATGAGAGATGAGCTGTATTCTGCTTGTCAGGGAGATCCATCAGGGCTGGGAAATAAACCTCAGGATCCTTCCATAGAAGGAAACAGTTATTTGCTGCTCGGGTTTTAACTCATATTTTAGGAGTGTCCCCCCACCCCCACCCCACCAACACACACACACACATATATATAAACAAATACATTGATTTCTTTCTTTTTTTCTGGTATTACTACAAGGATCAGTTTCTTCTGGCCTAATTCCAGAAACAACATGCCTGTCTTGTTTCATCGTTGAGGAAAAACAGTCCGAAGGCACCATAATTCCTTAAATTGGATTTCAATTCTTGATCCCCTTATGCTCGGTAAACAGAGTGCTCTACGAGGCATCGTTGTTTGGGAGCAGGAGGCTGGCAGCCTCGCTGTGTGCGGAGGAAAGGCACCACGATGGAGCCTCCTGGGGCTTTGGGGTGCGGCTGTGGGTGGGGTCCCCGAGAGGTAAAAGCGCCACCTTCATTTGGGATGGAGACGTGAATCCCTTTCCAAAAATGCTGGCGGAAGTTGAGAGGGCTGCCTGGTAGTGAACAGAGTTGAGCTTGGGAAGAAGCCTGTAGGGGTGTGTGTGTGAGTGTGTGTGCACACACACACGCTTGTTAACTCTATTAGTGCCACAGGCAGCTGCCACTTGAAAGCATTAGGATACCTATATTCAAATCAAAGGCACCCAGAAGCAGAGATAAAGGGGAAGGGGACAGTGTGATCTTCAAAGAGGAGGGAATAAAAAATTAGTGGGGAATATTTTTCTGGGTAATTCTGTCCCCCCATTGCCCACTTTTACAAAGAAATACAAGAGCGTCAGCCGCTTCCTCTTGCCCGATGGGTAGGCTCTGGTCAAGCTGTCCTAGTTTATGGGTCAGGAGACTGATGACCCGTGGGAAGCAAGGTACAGACGTCTTGGGCTGGCTCTGAGCTGGCGTGGGGACCGAGGCAGTCCGGGCTTCTCGGGTTCTCTCTTCCTCTCTCGCTTTTCTCTTCTTTGAGAGAGTTTTGCTCTGAGACTGCAGGCTTGGCACCCTCTTACCCAGGCCCTGATGAGTTCTTGAAAGAGGCAGTGAGTTGATTGCTCACGGAGATGATGCGGGCTTAGCTCTGGGGTACATCAGCTTGGATTTCTCATGCTTTATCTCATAAAGCCTAAATTAACAGCTGGTTTGGTTTGAGTTCTCCGGGATCTGACTAAGGGATTAGAGTCCATTCTCAAGTGAGTCAATCTAGTTTAATTTATTTCAGGTCTATCAAAAAAGATCAATCAAAGCTCTTTTGAAAGTAAAGCTATAATCGGCCTGCACACTTAGAAGTCACTGTGGTTGCACTTGGTGTTTCTGGTGGAGAAGTGCGTGGACCGTGGGGAAGGGGGCCGCCTGAGAGCGTTTCCCGGACCTCCCTTTCCTGAGGCCTCCAGGCCTCCCTGGGAAAGGTCTGGAGGGGATGTCACGTTCAGGAACTCCTCCTCCTAGGTGGGCGCTGCACTGACCTCCTCCTGCTCCTTTTGTCTTTGGTGATGTTGGATCCCTGGTTTGGGAATTTCTAGTTCAGCCTGACTTAATACCTGGACCAGAACAGATCGAGCCAGTTTTATGTCACTCATTTGGCTCCTGGGCTTTCTCTTGCAGAGACTGGTGGGTAGAGACATGTATTGAATTCCTTTTTCCCCCCAAAATGGCTGCAGGCAGAACTGCTCACGGAGTTTGTGAGGTGAAGAAGGCGAGGAGGAGCCTTTTTTCTCAGCTGTGGTTGATGTAAGGTTTTGTGAGCACAGGAAGCCAAGAACCCGAGCTGCCCATTTCTTGTGTGTTCCCATTTAGAAAACACTTATGGAACATCTACGCGAGAACTATTTCACGCGAGAACTATTTCAGATGCACGTGGTACGCTGACAGGAATGTCCAGAATGAGGAGGTGCTTAAGAGCCTGACTGTGGAGTTAGGTAGACCCACCTTGGAATGTTGGCTTTGCTGTTTTGTGACTTTTTATGGCCTTGAGCAAGTACCTCTCCAAACTTCAGTTTCCCTGTTTGTAAAATAGAGGTAGTTTTAATAAAAATATATTTCCAAAAGATTGTTGCAATAATGAAATAACACTGTATCTTGTGCTTTAAAAAAATGTATTCAATAAAACCACTTTAGGGAAGATACCAAGAAGCTAAAACTCGGCCCTCCCCAAATGCGTTCAATAGAAACAAAGACTTACTTAGGGTGTGCAATGTGTCCATTGGGGACGTCTAGGTAAAAGATACAATTCCTGCCTCGTAGGGACTATACAGCAGGGGTCCCCAAACTTTTTACACAGGGGACCAGTTCACTGTCCCTCAGACCGTTGGAGGGCCGGACTATAAAAAAAACTGAACAATTCCCTATGCACACTGCACATACCTTATTTTAAAGTAAAAAAACAAAACGGTAACAAATACAATATTTAAAATAAAGAACAAGTAAATTTAAATCAACAAACTGACCAGGATTTCAATGGGAACTATGCTTCTCTCACTGACCACCAATGAAAGAGGTGCCCCTTCCGGAAGTGCAGTGGGGGGGGGCCGGATAAATGGCCTCAGGGAGCCCGCATGCGGCCCCGTAGTTTGGGAACCCCTGCTGTGCAGTCTATTGCAGTGTTTCCCAACCTTTTTTGTGCCATGCCCCACCTTAACCTCTCTAAAATTTTTATGTCCCCCCCATGTAACATACATAATTTTTAACATTAAAAAATTGATTTGTTCACTTAATAAACATAAATGATAGGTTCTAGGAAGAAATCACTATGAAATTGTTAACAAAACACAGTAAGTAAAATTTCAAAACATATAATGAAAAACAAATTTAAATTCCAAATAATTTTAATACAGACTTTTCTATATTAATTTATTATTTTAATTTAGTGTGATCCTTGCGCTTGATGCTTGCTGCACAGAGATTTTATATTAGGTTCCAATTTGGTTAGCTTTAGTCTCAAGTCTCCACGTTGTGTTATATCCAGCCGATTTCTTTTTTTTACCAGTAAATCATTTACAGCGCTAAATCCACATTCAGCTAAAAATGAAGATGGAAATGGTAGCAATAGTTTTCTTGCACATTTGGTTGAATTTGGGTATTTGATTTCTGTTTCCTCACAAAGCCATGTCATCACTCCTTTGATATTAAATAAAGCTTTAACTGACTCATCATTTTGCAATTCTGCGAGTTCTTCTTGATACTGCATATTTGATATATCAGACAAATCCACTAACATTGGCTGCATCATCCATGTTGGGAAATCAATTTGTTTTAAATCAGAAAATCTTTCTTTTAAATCAGCCGATAGAATATTCAAATGATTGACAATAACAAGTAAAGCGGTATCAGTTACTTCACATTTTTGGAGCCAATGAAACTGTTTCAAGTTTTTGTTGTTAATATGTTTCTGACATAACTCAATATTGGTAATGAAACCAAATATCTTTGCTTTTGCATCATCAAGAGTTTTATTTGTTCCTGGAAGTTGCTTATTTAATATATTTAGTTTTTCAAAGATATCGGCTAAATAACTCACAAATGCTTTACCATCTATTGTTAACAGATACTTCATTTCAGGTTTGTCGCTTAAAAAATCACTAAGAGTATCAAACAGTTCCATAAATCTTTTCAAACAGTTTCCTTTAGATAGCCATCTTACTTCAGTATGAAGTAAAAGTCTCACATGGTCTTCATTTTGTTCTTCACAAAATAGCTTGAAAAGACGCTCACATTTGGCACTAGCTTTAATAGCATTAACACACTTTATTACTGTATGTAATACTTCATTCAGAACAGGAGAGATGTTCTTAGCTACCAAGTTTTCCCTATGAATAACACAATGCACAAGAATCATTTCTGGATTTGCATCTTTCATCAATTTTAAGCAGCCATTTTTCTTGCCCATCATATTGGGAGCACCATCTGCAGCACAAGATGTTATATTTTTCATTGGTATATCATTGACATCTAAGTAGTTTTTTAGCTTATTATATATATCTTTGGAGGTAGTGGTGCTTTCTAATCTTTTACAGAACAACATTTCTTCAGCAAAATGTCCTTTATCAATATATCTTACATAAGTTATCAATACTGCCTCACTGTCTCTCAAAGTTGATTCATCCATTTGCAAGGAGAATTTTTTTTGTTTTCAGCTTTTCAATAAGTTTTTTTTTTTTTTGTATTTTTATGAAGCTGGAAACGGGGAGAGACAGACAGACTCCCGCATGTGCCCGACCGGGATCCACCTGGTATGCCCACCAGGGGGCGATGCTCTGCCCCTCCGGGCCACTCTAGCGCCTGGGGCAGAGGCCAAGGAGCCATCCCCAGCGCCCGGGCCATCTTTGCTCCAATGGAGCCTTGGCTGCAGGAGGGGAAGAGAGAGACAGAGAGGAAGGAGGGGAGGGGGGTGGAGAAGCAAATGGGCACTTCTCCTATGTGCCCTGGCCGGGAATCGAACCCGGGTCCCCCGCACGCCAGGCCGACGCTCTACCGCTGAGCCAACCGGCCAGGGCCAAGTTGTTTTTTCAATATCCTCACTCATTTCGTCTATTCTTCTGCTAACAGTATTGTCACTGAGTGGCATAGCTTTTACATCTTTGTCATCTTTTTCAAGAACCGTTTTAAGAAATGCTGATATTGATGGTTTTATTAAATTCTCTCCTATAGTGTGATTTTCTCCAGTTTTAGCGATGAATAAAGAAATTTGATAACTAGCCTCAAGAACACGATTATTAGTTGAAGTATGAGCAGTAAATAGAGACTTGAATGTTCTTTTTTCAAAATTTTTCTTTAAAGTTTTAGAGTAACTCAAATCTGAATTAATATGAGCACTATGTTTCGCCTTCAAATGCGCCTCAAGACGACCTCGTTTCATTGATTCGTTGGTCAAGCATTGCTGGCATAAAAGACAAAAAGGAATCCGCTCATCGTGAACGGCGGGTATGAACCCAAATTTTAAATATTCCTCCGAATATTGACGAGTTTTTTTCTTGCTTGCACCACTCATTTTACTATGGGCTATAAGAAATAAAAATAAGATCAATTAAAAACTAATATTAAAATATGTGTTAAAATATATTCTATGTGACATAGAGTAAATGTATACTAAAAATTCATATTTATTTAAATGTATATAACACATTTACTACACTACCACCGCAAATCAAAAGGTATCTATTTTTTCCACTTGACAAAATTTTCTGGAAAGTTATGCTTCTAAAATTAAAATTGTCGTGCATGCACTATTATAGCCCCAATAATATTTATAAAATATTATTCCTTTCTAGCCCCTATGCAAGAAGTACTTAATAAAGAGTTTAATACTGATAAAAATAAAATCAAATACTTACCAATTATATCTATACAATATATATGTATATTTATTAAATCAACGAGCTTTTACAACAGTTTTGACTGACACTTATTTCAAATTAACACCAACTGAATGATGTGAAACACTACAGAAGTTGCGATGGGCCAATTAGGTGAGAATAACTGCGTTGTTTAGCGAGTTTTTAAAACGTCCGGGGTTCCCCGCGGCAGATGGCATGCTCCGCGGTGAACCCAGGACGAAGTTTACTTGACGACGCCAATCACCCAGTTGATATTTTGGTCTCGTCAAACGAAATTATACTTAATAATTATTTACCGCAATTATTTAAGAATTGCATTTTTTGTTAAATTTGGCACCGATATCTAGCATTGCATTTAAATGGCCCGGGGCGAAAGAGTTAAAGTCTGTCGAGTCCATTTTCAAATTGCCCCCCTTAACTATCGAATTGCCCCCCTGTGGGGCATGGGCCCCACGTTGGGAAACACCGGATTGGGAAAGAAAGCACTTAGCACAGGAGCTTGGCCAGAACGGTGAATTTGTCTGTCTCATGTGCCACCTACCTTGACCCAAGGAATGCTTTCCTATTTCTTCCATTTGACTGAATCAAAACACAAAGGTCGGTCTATCTGCCTTTCCCTTAATGCTTCTAGTAGGTCCCTCACCTTCGTCCTCGACTTCCTCCCGGTCTACCAGCTTTCAGCCTTAGCAGTGCAGTGCCATTGGTGCTAGCGTGTCCAGTCTCAGCTGCGAAATGGGGCTGGCATTATTCTATAGAGTGCATGTTAAGGAAAGGGACCCTCACATTTTTTATTTTCTGTACTGTGTGAGAATGTATGCTCTTGTCTATTCTGTAATAGATCCAGAAAGGACCTTAAGATTAGTAGAAAAAGAAATAGATGTTGTTGTTGAGCTCTTACTATGGGCCAGTTTCTAGAGCATTGCATGTATCTGTAAACTTAATGCGTATAGCGACCCTATACAGATGGGAAACTGAAGAAAGTTAGGGGGTTTGCCCAAGGACATGCAACAGGTGGGTGGCTCTCCCGGGGTTTGAACCTGTGTCATGCTGTGTGGTGGCTGCCCTGATAATAGCAGCAGGGAGGCTATTAGGAATATGACTAGGCTTCTCTCTCATAATCCTACTGTAGACTTTGAAGGCAAATGAGAATTCTTTTGCAAGTGAGTCATTAGATGTGGGTACCTGTGTCTCCCTCTAAAACGGAAGCATCCCATCTTCCTCCCCAGTCCAGTGTGTAATTTCTCTTGTCTGGCTCGAGAGGCGGAACCGGTGCCCGGGAACCAGTGGGTATCTTACTAGGGTGCATGCGCCTGGCATAGGTGAGGGTTCGGCAACCTCAAGTGTGTCTGTCGTTCACAACCTCTCCTTTCTGTCTCTGCCTCTGGGGTTAACCATCAAAAAAAGTAAAATAGCCAAAGCACTTTGCAAAGTTGCACACTGGGTGTCGACTGTGTCCTAGAAAGGATCTTAATTCCTTTTCCTTATTACTTTTATTTGAGTAGAAAGAAGAAAAAAATTGGTAGTCGATGCTAATAATCGTGGCATGTAATGTAATTGGAAGTGCTTCATTGATACGAGCACCAGCGTTTCTGTCTTCATCTTCAGGCTGGGATACTGTAGCACTAAACTCGTCTTGAGAGTCTTGTGCAAGCCTTTGATGCAGGTAGACCATATTATACATCCGCGCGTTGCTATGGTGAGGACGGCAGTCATTGCTTGCTGCGGGTAACCTTTTCTACCTTCTCGGACACTGTTTTAAAATACAGCAGCGTGATAGCATTTCGTTTAATTTGGACCGAGGTAAGGGTAGATGAATCAGTGAGATGGAAGCCTAAAATTCTTTTGAGATGACATTGTGATGGTGATGGGGTTTCTGCTCACCGAGTACTAGGGAATATTTTGCAAATTGGGCTTTCTCATTATTTATTTAGAAATATGTTTTCTAATGGATGGAGGGGGTGTGTGTGGGGTGGGTGGCAGGCAGAAGGCTGGGCTTTCTTCTCTTTCCCCCTCCTTCTCTCACTGAGCATTTCTGTGAATTCATTGGCTTTGATGCCCAGTAGCTCATACGGTGAAATGAAAGTTCAGATTGGCATAAGATGCAGAAATGATTATTCCTAGTAGTGTGTTCCTATTACTGTTAATATTATAAAGACAATTGCCTGCCTCTCAAGACTCCTGTAGATGGCTAGCAGTTATTTCTCCACAGACTCGGACTTATAGTAGCACTGGGGGCTGCAGTGTTTTATTAGTGGTTGTCCTGCACATCCCCAGGGTAACTGAGATTAGACGTACACTTATTTGGTTTTTTTTTCCTGTTGCTTAAAGCGTAACCTTTTCTCGTTTTTGTTTATTACTTACATTTTTTTTTAAATTAAAAAAATTTATTTTCAATTACAGTTTAGAGTTGTATTAGTTTCCAGGTGTACAGCATAGTGGTTAGGCTCAAAGGACAACTTTCAATTCCATCCATTAAACCTCAGAGCAGTTCAGGTTTGTAAAATTCACTCCCTCCCCTTTCCCAGGTATGCATTCCTTTCCCTTAAAATAGTTGGGCGGATACACAGTCTCAACATCTGAAGGGATGTTAAGAATTAAGTTGTCAGCTGTTTATAATAGTCCTTTCTCCTTTCCAAGTCTGTTCTTTTCCTTTAAAGTGGGAGTATTTTGGCCCTGGCCGGATAGCTTGGGTTGGTTAGAGCAGTGGTCCCCAATCCCCGGGCCGCGGACCGGTACCAGTCCGTGGGCCATTTGGTACCGGTCTGCAGAGAAAGAATAAATAACTTACATTATTTCTGTTTTATTTATATTTAAGTCTGAACGATGTTTTATTTTAAAAAAATGACCAGATTCCCTCTGTTACATCTGTCTAAGACTCACTCTTGACACTTGTCTTGGTCACGTGATACATTTATCCATCCCAACCTAAAGGCCGGTCCGTGAAAATATTTTCTGACATTAAACCAGTCCGTGGCCTCAAAAAGTTGGGTCCACTGGGTTAGATTGCCGTCCCCATATGCAAAGGTTGTGTGTTCGATCCCCAGTCAGTCAGAGCACATACAGGAACAGGTTGATGTCTCTCTTTTTTCCTTCCGTCCTCTCTCAAATCAGTAAGTAAAAAATTAAAAAAAAAAAAGTGGGAATATTTCTTTACTCATCTCCACGGGTCTTAAGTGCCAACAGGAGCAAAGTTTGATGGAAACCCTTTGGGAGAAAACAGTGTCACTAGACAGGCTTTTATATTTGAGACCATTAAATGCCATTTGGTCACCCTGAGTCTAAATCCTGCATTTTTTTGGCCCAAAGCTGCCTCTTCCCTCTTGTCATGCCCCCATCAAGGTGGCTTTTCTCAGGAACCCACAGGCCCTGCAGTATGTGCCAAACTGGGGGTCCCAGAGCTGTGGCCACCTGGCTGCTCTCGGCACCGTGGGACTCAGTTTCCCTCTCTGGGAAGTGGAGACGCTACAGAGCTATTGCTACTGGGGCCCATAACCTGTACGTGCTGTGAGGACAGACCCTGGGCTCCTGAGCGGTTCAGAGTAGAGAGTGCCCCCTCCAGGGTAAGAGGAGCCACAGGGTAGGTCTCTCCCGTTGCCAAGGGGTGTCAGGCTGCAGGGGCAGTGATGTTTCTTCAGGGTGGTCCCCATCAATTGGCCAGGGCTACATTACATCTGGAACAAAGTTGGTATGTGCTGCCACCTCCCCTCCTGTGACAGCTTTTGTCAATCTGCTCAGCCTTTCTGGCCCTTTCTGGGGGTGGGGTGGGGCGCCTTTGGAAGAAGAGGGGGCTTTGGAAGGAGGGAGCTGGGAGGCTTCGTGACCCAGCCTTCAGCTCTCACCTCCCAGCCCTGCCCAGCCCCCCGGAGCCTCTGAACTCTTCCCCTGATGCCCAGATAAGATCTCACTGTGAAGGTGGGTGGAGTGAGCCCCCCCCCCCCAGAGGTGATGGTCTCCACTGTGGTTGGGGGGACGAGAAATGCCCCGGAGGTGAGCATTGTGCCTGAAGCTGGGTTGCAGATAGACCTCAGCGTGAGCTGGCTTATGTATTTATGTAGAAGTGTTTCCAGAGTCACCTCACCGGCTGAAAAGCATGTCTGAACAAGAGCCCCGTTGTTCGTTCCAGACCTGTTGCATGGACAGGACGCAGACTGGGGCGGCCTGTCGGTCGGGCCTTGGATTCAGAGGGCCGCAGGCCTGGGGTAGGGGGGTGGGCAGCACCCTCCAGGCCTCCCCTGCCAAGCGCAGGGAAAGCGCTGCCCATCCGTTCCCTCGGGCGGTGGCATTGGGCAAACTGGGGAGCAGCAAATGCAGGTCGGGTGGCATGCGTTCCATTCCACACACCACCCTCGCCTCCTCTCCCAGCCCTGGGAGGGAAACGTGCCCTCGGGGAGACACCCAAAACCCACAAAGAGACCTTTGTTGGAGCTGGAGGTGAGAATCTGTGGGCGTAGGGATTCCTGGGTTCGAGTTCCAGCTTACTGCCAATCGCCTGGGCACTGGGCTGACACTTCTGGAATCAAAAGAGGTGCAGCCTGCCCAGCCAGGCCTGCGGGAGCGGGACGCTGCGTGCTGTCGCCTGGTCTCTGCCAAGGTTCTGAGCTGCGCGGAGAGGAAGTCCCAGGACTGGGGGGAGGGCGGGTCCAGGCTTCTGTCTGGCTCCTGGAGGCTCTCCTGAACAATAAGCTTCTGAGTTGATCCTTCTCTGAGATTCCGGGATAAAGGGTTACCTTGCCACAAATTGAGGTTCATCATGTGGTTCCTTTTCAACCCCCCCCCCATCAGAATCTTCTGGGGCGGGACCTGTGAATGTGTCTTTATTAACATGTGTATAAAAATGCTTTTGCCCTGTGCATCTCCTCTTTATGCCATGCCTCAGGTCTTGTACCTGTATGGTGAGGCTCCTGGACTTGGGGTACCCCTGGACTTGGGTTGTCTGTAAGTGGTATCACTGAGCATTTAGCATGGAGTGTCAGCGCCTTGGTGCGACTCAGCCAGAGAGGGCTTGCAAAAATCACACCTCCTGCTTCTCTAGCTGTTGTAAAACCTCCGATTCCCTTTTTGGAAGTGATAGTTCTACTGAAATATTTACAAACCACACACTTCTTTAAAGCATATGATTCAGTGATTTTTAGTATATTTGTGGACTTGTATAACTATCAACACTACCTAGTTCTAGAACATTTTCATCACACCTAAAAGGAAACCCTGTACCCATTAGCAGTCACTCTCCATCCCCTCTCACCCCCGACCCCCACCCGCCCCAAGCCCCTGCCAATCACTATAGCTTTGTCTATTCTTGATATTTCATATGAATGGAATTGTCAAATATTTGGCCTCCTGAGTCCAGCTGCTTTCACTCTGCATAATGCTTTCAAGGTTCACCCATGTTCCAGCGTATGTTCACCCATGTTCCAGCGTATGACCAGTTCTCCATTCCTTTTAATGGCTGAATATTATTCTATTGTATGGATATACCGCATTTTGTTTATCCATTCATCTGTTATTGTGTGGGCTTGTGTTTTCATTTCTCCTAGGTATTTACCAGTGAGTGGGATTGCTGAGTCATACCATAACTCAGTGCTAACTCTTTGAGAATCTGCCAGACTCTAAAACCTTGGAATCTGTACGTGCCATTTGTATTGGGCAAGGTAGCAGAATGGAACTTTTGTTTGCCAGAGACAATATAAAGATTGCCTGGTTAAAAGGGGGGGCAGTCAGTCATGTTAAATCCTTCTCGCCCCCATTGTTATAATTGGATGGACACCTATCAGCGACATTCCTGTAGCCCAGGGGTTCTTGACCCTGGCTTGCCTTAATGCAATCACCTGGGAGCTTTTAGAAAATTAAAGCCTCATTTTATTTTCCTCCACGTCAGTGAAATCAAAATCTTCTTCCTGAAGTTTCAACCTGACTTTTCATAAATTGGTGTCACCCATTTCTCTCCTTTCCCCCCTTGGCCTAGGAGAAAAGGCAGGGACGGGGTTGGTCCTGTGGACAGAGGAATCTAGGAAGATCCCAGTCACTCTCAGGAAGAACCTTGGGCTGCTTTGAGGGTGTGCATGGGGCCCTGGGATGTGCAGGTACTGGTTGGAGCTCAGTGTTAGTTACGATTGGGATGACAAGTTGTCCTAATCTGTGCACAGTGTAGGGTAAGTGTTTTCAAGCTGAAGCACCTGATTACCCACAGAGGCGGTTGCTGAGGGATTTGTCGGTCCCCGGACAGTGGCTGGAGTTTGTTGTTTTGTCGTTGTTCTTCTGTCCCAGCCCTGGCGATGTGTTCGACCACCTGCTCTCTCCTGACAAGATGTGGTAGGAACAGAGAGACTTTGGCCTGCTGGGTTTTACTGAGTGCTGGTGTAACCTTGGGCAGATCACCACCTGTCAGGCAGCCCGGAAGGAGGGACTGACTAATCCAGGAGGACCTTTCACTTGTGGTTCACATTGTCTTGTCCTAAGCCCACAGCTGCCTGGTGTTTTGGTTAGATTAGCTTAAATGCCCCCTCCCTGAGAGATGCCCCCTCGCTCCTGCTTCCCCATGGGTTCCTACGGAGCAGTGATCATGCACACCCTTAAACCCCCCCCCCCCATGTCAGCTCCGTGATGGTAATGAGCGCTCTTCATGGCTTTGTCCATCATTGTTGAGGGGCTCCAGATACATCTGTGAATAAATGAATGAGTTACTGAATCTTCACTGCAAATGTCCATTGACTGCAGGGATGTAGCTTTGAGTCTCTAGGAGCAGACTGGGAAGGATCTAGGAGATCTCTGTCTTATGAGGACCCCCGGGCTGTTCTGTGGCTGAGACGGGACCTGGGTTGGTAGACGGAAGGATGTGACTTGTGGCTGGGATGGAGAAGAATCCTAATCAATGCAAAGTTTGGCCGCACGTTTCTTCGGCCCTACAATTTCTTTTCATTTAATAAGTTATATTCAAGAAGAAATAATGATGGTTAACAGTTATTGAAATCTTTGCGCCTAGCATGGGGCTAAGGAGTTGATAGAGCTTACCTCTTTTTACCTAATAATATTCCTGCGAGGTAGGCCTTCACTTACAGACTCCATAGACAGGTGAGGAGACAGACCAGTAAGAGGTGCAGCCTAAAGCAGGACCTGGCCACCCTCCGGAGCCTGCTGGTTCCGTTGTCCCCAGGGAGGGAATTAGCAAATAAAAGAATGCTGGGTGATGGAAAGTGTGATATTTGGGGAGGAGGATGATGACCCTCTCGGATATGGTGACCCAGTGATTTGGGGCCCCTGTCAGAGGCACCAAGAAGGGCCTGCTCTCAGGGACACCCGTGACAATCCTACACTCGATTTCACCTGAAGCCAGAAGAGGGACAGTGTGGAGATCAGTGTGTCAGAGACACTAACAGAGGCATCTCTGTGGAGAGGGCTGGTGTCTCAGGCCCTGGGGACACCCCAGGGTCCAGAAGGTCATTTGCATTGCTCACTGCCACCGAGACCAGGGCTTACATAGCGGTGAGCACAGAGCCCATGGCACAAGCTCTGGGGCGGCCCTTGATGGAGGCTGCAGTGCGTGCTGGTGATCTTGACCTAGGAGGGCTGCGAGGCCGTCACCACCCACCCGTCCTTCCTCTGCTGGCTTCTGGGGGCTCTGGCCCAGTGGAACATGTAGCATACCACATGAGAACCTTCTAACTGAAAGGGGCCAGAGACATGGTTTCATTCAACCTCCTCACTTCCAGATCAGGCCTCTGGGACCGAGAGGTGAAGGCCGTAGCCCCTCTGAGGCTGAGCTGGGGCTCCTAGTGTCCAGGTTGTAGAGGTGGGAATTTCTGCAGGTTCTGGGGCTTTACAAGGGTGTTCTCTCTATTGAGACTGCGGGAGACCCTGTGTTCCTCAGAGATGTTAGCGTTTAGGTTGCAAAGAAAAAACAAAAGGGTGAATTCACACTCGGCCGTGACTGTGGGTAGTGACGGTGGTGGCTGTCGGGAGCTGCGCTGAAGTCCAGGGGTTTCCAACGAGTTTAAGACGACTCCCGCTCAGATAGCCTTTTCTTCCAAACAGAATGAAGCAATGGGTTTCTGAAGCGATCTTGAAGCATGTTTTGTCGTAAGTGGTTAATTAGGTAATTTCCTTCCATCCTCCCACTATTGGGGTGACTTAGCCTTGGAAACTACAAGTCTTTGAGAATCATCTATAGTTGGCAGAGTATTTTTCAGTTTGGAGCAAACCTCAGTCTAATGGCAGTATGCTGGTTTAGACAGACCACAGGCCCATTAGCATGTGAAGAAGCAGATGGAAAACTTTTGCTTGTCATGATTTGAGTCATGATACTTTTGTTTGGAAATTTGAAATAACAGTAAGGGAGGACTGGTGAGGTGTTTTATTTATCCAGAGGGCAGTAGATTGAAGGCTGAGAAGCCAGGCCTGGGGATTCGCTGTGAGAAGGGAGAAGGGCCATCTGTCTGTTGATAGTCACTTTCCTGTCGCCCAGAGGCCAGAACCAGCCCTGGGCCTCGTGGGGAGGGAGTTGTAGACCTCTTCCTAGAATGAGTTGACACCAACCCCTTCTCCCCCCCCCCCCCCAGGGGATTGTGGACCAGGGACCAGAGAAGACAGGCCAGTCAAGTGATTACACACCTACAGAGCTGGTCTCATCCACTCTGTCCCCGTCCTGCCTCTGGGGATTCCTGCTCTCAGGCCTGGGATCAAGCTGGACAGGATTCCATATTGGTTTCTTTTCCATCAGGATGGAAGTCTAGGATGTCACATTGAGACCTGGTTTCCTAACTCATGCATTCTGGGCGTGCTCTTGGAGCGAAAGGATGTTCTCCTGGCCGTTCCTGTATTGTAACGTCATGATGTCTGCATACTTCCCGTGTGCATTCATTCTGATTTCCAGGGTGTTGCGACGCCTGATTGAGATCAGTTGCCTGGACAGGAAAAGGGAAAAGAGGGGGGCATTTTGGTGCTATTCCCGGTTTCCTGTAGAAGATGCAGAGTCAGGTGAGGGATGAGTTGCGGGCAGAGGAGTCCTTGGTAGGAGGAGTAACCCTGGCCTGCGACACCAGAACCTGGGTTCTGTTATTGGTAAGTTACCTTCTGATTGTACAAACTGGGACCTTCTTCTGGACCTGTTTTCTTATTTGTCAACTGAGTTGGACTAAAGCAAACCGTTCCAGATCTGTCACATATGGAGGCCCTGCTGTCCCCCCACCCGTTTAGTTAGACACAGGTTTTACGGGAAGGTAGTGAAGGGAAGAAGGGAAGGTAGGACTGAGCCGGGGAGGCATCAGGTGACGATGCAACCACGACGATAAAGTCTCCGCCAGCCCAGTGAATGAGAGGCCCATTTTTAAATGGTGAAATTCACGCCAGCTCTCCCTGCCTCCGAACTGGAAACTGCCATTTACTGAGTGGTTGCCAAGCTGAGCGCCGTATAGGCCTTACACGGTGTAGTACCTTGTGTGGCGCGGCCCGCTCCTCTTCCAGCTGAGGAAACCCTGGCTCAGGGAAGGCAAGCGAGTTGTTCAGAGTCACACAGCGAGGAAGGGGTGAGGAGCCCGAGCCCTGGGCGGCTACATTTCCGCCTGTCATCAATTTTTACTGTGTCTTTCTGTTGACTGGAAACAGGACACGGTGACCAGAGTTCTAAGAATTTGGTAATACTCTTGAATGTCTGTGCATTTTCATCAGTCATCATAATAGTTACATCAAATTAAGAGATGGTACGTAGGAGTGTGAGAGGTTATTTTCCCATAGCCACCCGTTGTCGTATAGCTTGTGGAAGGATTTGGGGCCCTCTCAAGTAATGCCGAGCCATCACCAGGCTTTGTGGATTTGTGTGGGGCTTTCCTGCTCAGGGGTTCTTTGCTTCAGGAGGACCCTCTGTGTCCAGGCCTGTGTCACAGACTAACTGAAACGGTCCTGTGTTGTCTGTGTTCCATGTGGCTGAGCAGGCAGCCTTTCTGGGACTCGGTAGCCCCACTCCTGACTTGGGAGAGGCAGGGAAGTGCCTTGCTTGCAGCACACCAGGCCCAGGACCTGCAGTCCGCATGCTGCCCGTGACTTTGTGCTGGGGTTATGAGCCCCTGTGACTGTGCAGTAGTACCTCGTCTTCGCTTGGTGGCTTCCTTCTCGGAAGTTCTCTACACTCCGCAGATACCATCTGAGTCTGCTTTTTGGGAGAAGGGAAGGAAGCCTCCCAAGAGACGAGTTACTCTGTGAGGGCTTTGAATACAGGTAAATGGGGTTGCTGGTTAATTCTTCTCATGGTCTGGATGAAAAATCGAATACACCCAAATTTCAGTTGTTTGGCACAGAAGTAAGGTTAAGTGATTCTAGGGTATTCTGCTAAAACAGTCATCTCTTGGAGAATTCAGATGTTCATCCCAAGGTCTGAGGAGTCCTCCAGTTAGAGAGAATCAGACAGCTCTTTGTAGGATCGAATAATGCAACCTCAGAACTCTGGGATTAATTAGGTGATGCTTGACCATCCTTCCAGACCTAAGATGAATCCTATTCCCGTTTTATTTTTCCATCTGTGACGGGTCACAGGCATCTGCTCAATCAAGGCATGGCACCATCTTGGGAACCCTGGGATAGAGAGGGAGCACTCCATTGTTCATGCTGGTCGAAGTCACTCCCCAGGGCTCATGGGGACCAAGCTCTGGAGGGAGGAAGAAACATCGAGACCCACTTGGATTGGGCTGGAGACCACAGACAAGTAGAAACGCACAGTGTGTGAGTGGAAGGGAATCGGCACAGTCTGGCCAGTCTCTTCTTTTTTTTTATTTCTTACTTTTATTTTTTTCCCAACTTGCTTTTCCAATTTTTCCAAGATCTCTTTGGGAGTTGCAGAGGCCAAAAGCTTCACCACTTTTTCACGAGATTTACCACCCTTATCTAAAACCACATCGCTCTTCCTGAGTTCTGAGACCTTGGCGAGATACCGACAGAGCTCTGTGTTTGCCTCTCCTTCTGGCGGGGGTGCTCCAATGGCTACATTTGCCGCTTCAGCTGTCAGATCTGTTAGAGCATTTTGTTTAGAACCAGGTTTGGCATGGATGGCTATGGTGACACACCTTTGGGATCTAAGGGTGCCACAGGACCTAAGGGAGGAAGCGGTCTCTCTGGCTCCTTGCTCTCACTTTTACCCTTGTTCGTGGCACCAGCTTATTTTGGCATCTCGGCGCCCGCAGGGTGCCGTGAAAAGGCCCGAGTACCCGGTCCCGCCGCGAGCAGCCTCAGTCTGCAGCCAAGCTGGAGCGTCCTCCCTAGGAAGGCTGCTGGGTGGCAGTCTCTTCTTTTTAAAGGAGGGCATCTTTAGGTCCAGAGAGACAAAGCGACTTGTCTGACATCTTGCAATGGCCCAGATCTGATGAATAACTCGGAGCAAGACACAAGAGCCGTTTAATCTGGTGATAGGATGCTGTCTCCCCAGGACAGTGTAAGCGATGATGTTTGCTTAGCATGGCAGCGTGTTGTCCCCCTGCCAGCACACCATCGTTCGTGCCCGAAGGGGAGGGCCAGAGATCCCAGTGCTTGATGGGAGGCCGCGAGTGCAGGAGCACATCACACGGGTGCTTTGGCTCTGCCCTTGTGATCGATGGCTGAAGATTTCCTGCTCTGCCTTAGGTTGGACAGGCGTCTTTATTTTTCTTTTTTCTGGATATTTGATGTGGCTGGGTCCTATTTCTCCTCCTCCACCCTCCACCCCCAGCCCTCTCCGAGCCAGTTGGCCAGCGCCTCCTCATCTTTAACTGTGTGTGAACTGGGTTTTGACAAACATGATTAACTGGGTATTTTTGGAAGACTCCGGAGGGCAGGTCTGGAGTCAGAGTTGCTTCCTGCAACCTGTGCGCCCAGTGGGCATGCTTTCCCCCCTGCCCTGCCCTGCCTGGGGGTGGGGGATGCGCAGGCGTGGGGGGTGGGGGGGCGTAGAGCCACGGAAGGTTTGAGAACTGCAGGCTCTCCCAAGTCTTCTGATTGCCGATTCGAAAGCAGGGCCTGAAACCCGTATCACCATGACCACAGGTGAAAGACTTTCATTTGACTGTGCTGGTCTAACACAGATTATTTTATTTATGTGTTTCCAAGCCCTTAAAAATTCTTTTAGGGCACATCAGTGGGGAGTTAATAGAAACTTTGAAATAAGAAAAATGCCTGCAGGGTAAGTAGAGCCCCAGCCAGCCTGCTCGGAATTGTGTGCTGTGAGCTGGCAGGTTGGTTCTCCACGCGGCGGGCAGCCGGTTACTGAGCCAGGGACTGTTCTTTCCATCACCTTCGTTTCCAGGGATTAAGTGGGGTTTTCCCCCCTTTCGGTGTGAAGGGAGGACTGCTCTAAACTTTTCTGTGGGCATGGTAGCTCCCGAAAAGTCCTAACCTTTCTGATTTGTGCTACAAAGGAAGCTTGGGGGGGTGGTTTGCAATAAGAGATTGTGTGTGTGTCTGGAACCAAATCACCCTTAAGATACTAGCTGTTAACTAGAAGGGACTTTCCATTGTCTTCTGAGTGTTACGTTTAAGCAGAAGAGATGTGAATCTAAGCCACTAAGATCAACAGTGTGTTTGCTCCCCCCACCCCATGTAATTTCCTGAAGAGTTAAGCGCCCTTTGTAACCCGACCCTGCATTGTTTGGGTTATTGGTGTAGAGAGGAGGTGGTTTGGGGTCTGAGCCCAGCTGTTTAGAGGTGAGGAAACTTGAGGCAAGTCCCAGCATCTCTGCGGGCCTCCGTTCTTCATCTGTGCAAAGGCATGGTGGTAGGCACCACGGCTGACGATGGTGGGAATGACATGGTGGCGATTGCCCTTCCCCAGCTCCTGTTCTTAGGAAGAAAAAACTGTGACTCCGGAAACCTCTTATCAGTTAGTTGTATTCAGCTTTTGTCTGAGGCCTGGGACGATATCAAGGTGGCAGAAGACTCCAGACCCAGATGTTTTTGGGTTCAGTTAACTGGTCCTTGAGCGCCTATTGTGTGTGCCCTTAGAGCGGGCTACCATTGCGTGTGCCCTTAGAGTGGGCTACCATTGCGTGTGCCCTTAGAGCGGGCTACCATTGCGTGTGCCCTTAGAGCGGGCTACCATTGTGTGTGCCCTTAGAGCGGGCTACCGGAAAGCCGGCTGTGGGCTTAGCTTCTCTGTTCCTTGGGGCTGCTGGGTCCAAGTTGTTTCATTCAGTGATTTTCGAATGGAGGTGGTCTTGCTTCCCAGGGGACAGTTAGCAATGTCTGCAGACATCCAGTGTTGTCACTGGCGGTGAGGGTGGGGTTGCTGTGGCATATAGTGGGTGGAGACCAGGGATGCTACTGGACATCCTTTGGTGCACAGGACATGCCCCACAATAGAAGTGATCCATCCAGCCCAAGATGCTAGAAGTGGCGAGGCTGAGAATCCCCAGCCGACTGTCTGGTGTGAGTGAGCGTGTGCAGGTATGTCCATGTGTGTGCTATCTGTTCTACGTTGGGTAAGAAGAAACTTCCATGTGCTACCCTGGGGATCCCTGTGGGGGATGCTCCTCTCTGCCTTAGTCCTAGCATTGGTTATGGGAACATCAAGATTAAAGCATGCCTGTGACTAGCCCTTAGATCCAACAGGAAAAATAACTTAATCTGATTTATTTAGTGGTTCTATTAAATTGTCTTTGCTTCTATTTTGAGTCTTTCTCTTTAAAATGTGCAATAAAAACACAAAAGAAAATAAAAATCACATTACCTTTCTACTTCTTCTTGGCAGGGGGCACGGTGAAGTCAGAGTCCCTATCTCTTTGGCTATAACCACTTTTAACAATTTGATATGTCTATAAATTTCACTCCTCTAAAGTTCATTTTAGAGTTTTTGTTCTTGTATACAGATATATAAGAACTTATATATTTATATGGATCTATGTGTATGAATATAGTCTTACTCATATGTATGAATATGTACAGGAAGGAATTAGTCTATATTGAGTTGATATATATTTGCATATGTTCTTCCTCATATACATATATATGAGTAAGTCTAGAAAGGGATTGATTTTGGAGTCTCAAGCCATCAGAGACTTACGTAATAACAACCAGAGGCAGCCCTGATTATGTATATGGGTAAAGCATTTGTGAACAATGTCTGCTTTGTGTGACACACAAAACAAGCTTTTCTTCAACATTGGACAAGCAAGTCGGCCTTCCCGGGTGAGGGCCCCTGTCCCTCCCACCTTAGCACGGACATTAGTTATTGTGGCCGGTGTGTGATCAGGTCTTGATTTGGGGCTTCTTTTTGATGTCCTTCCTTTGTGGTATGGCACCCACGTGCCCCTGGGGACCCTCTGGTGCCAGGACCTTTCTTTGCTAACCACCCATGAGGTGCCACTGGCATCTGCTTTGTGGCGAGCCATCCCCTGAGCCCTGCATGGCCCCGGGATGGTCCCTGTGAAGGGACTCGGGTGTCTCCGGGAGTCGTTTTTGGGTTCAGATATAATGGCTGTGCTCCGTTCCTCCTCCCCTCCCTGACCCCCTTTCCCAGCCTGAACCATTCTTTTTTTTATTTTTTTAAGCTTTGTTTCTAGTAACTCCCCACATGTTTTATGGTCAAGCCAGGGGCGGGGTAAGGGAACTCATCTAAGATAACCTACTTTGTGTCAGCCACTGAGCCCTGTCATTGTCCCTCCTCCAGTCCTCTGAGGCCAGCAGATGGGATTCTCATTAACGGTGAGTGTATGGGAGCTTGCCTGAGGTCCTACATGTCGCAGGTGTCAATGACAGGGTTTGATGCAAACCCTGAGGACTTCCCCGCTGCTGCTGGTGGACCACGGTTATGTTGGACGGCTCTATGCTCGTGGAAGCTGACTGAAGCTGGGGGTCCTGTGCACAGTGGTGGGGGACAGGGGCCTGGAGGCCCGCCTTCTGTGTGGGAGCTGGAGAGTGGGCACATTGCAGGGCATTCTCGGTCTCCTTGGGCCGGAAACACTTGAGAAGCCTGGTGTTGGTTCACCATTGGGACTTCACAGATGGGAGAAACAGGCTGAGAAAAGGAAAGTCTATTGCCCAAGACCAGTCAGTTAATGTGTCCTTCACGAGTGAGAAGACAGTTCCCCGGTTCCTTGAGGCGAGGGTGGACTTGGACTCTGTAGGAGGAGTGCCAGGGATGTGGGGAGACTGGCTGGGGTCTTGGACTCTGTAGGAGGAGTACCAGGGATGTGGGGAGACTGGCTGGGGTCTTTGACTCTGTAGGAGGAGTGCCAGGGATGTGGGGAGACTGGCTGGGGTCTTGGACTCTGTAGGAGGAGTGCCTACCAGGGATGTGGGGAGACTGGCTGGGGTCTTTGACTCTGTAGGAGGAGTACCAGGGATGTGGGGAGACTGGCTGGGGTCTTGGACTCTGTAGGAGGAGTGCCTACCAGGGATGTGGGGAGACTGGCTGGGGTCTTTGACTCTGTAGGAGGAGTACCAGGGATGTGGGGAGACTGGCTGGGGTCTTGGACTCTGTAGGAGGAGTACCAGGGATGTGGGGAGACTGGCTGGGGTCTTGGACTCTGTAGGAGGAGTGCCAGGGATGTGGGGAGACTGGCTGGGGTGCTGTGGGGCAGGAAGTACAGTGTGAGCCACCGTGCTGGGTAAGTGGAGGAGTCGTGTAAGGGAGGAGCAGTGACTATCGAGGCCAGGGGATGACTTGGGCCCCCGTAGACTCCAGATGAGACTCCCGGGGTGTAGGGACTGAAGTATCTGCAGACGAGCGCGAGGTTAGAGTGTGAACTGGTCATCAACCACTCCTCCCCCTGGGAACATACGGCTATGGACGGTGGGACTTTAAGGTTCTTTGGTCATTCATATTGAGAGATTAATAGGTCCAGGTATGTCACAAATCAGAGGTGGTCACTGGCTGCAGCAAAATAGGAATCCTCCTTTCAGAAAATCCTACCTTTTTACAGGAAGACTCCCCTGTGAAGTTGAGATAGCATTTTTCTTCTTACAGTTGCTGCCCACCGTGTGTTTATACACAGTTCACATTAAATTTCCCACACTGAACCTCAGTGTACTTTTTTTTTTTATTCTTTTTAGAGAGGAGGGGAGGAGAGAGAGAAGGGGAAGGAGCAGGAAGCATCAGCTCCCATATGTGCCTTGACCAGGCAAGCCAGGGTTTTGAACTGGCAACCTCAGTGTTTCCAGGTTGACGCTTTATCCACTGCGCCACCACAGGTCAAGCCCCTCAGTGTACTTTTGAGCTGGGTCTTTGCATAGCTTCACAGCCATCATGGTTCAAGGGAACCGGGGTGGGCTTTGTTTTATAATGCTTGGACCCCAGATACATTTTCTGGCACCTAGTAGGTATTGGGCCAGAGCTGAATGAATGGATGAATGAATGAATGAGGTTCTTGGTGTTCAAGGTGGTTTTGTAGAGGCTCTGATGAGCCGTTTGATCCTTTTCCTGGTGCACAGTGAACGTGTGAGTGGAGGACCTTCCTCCTGTCCCCCTGTCCAGTTAGCACGGTATGGAGGGCAGGGGTGTGCCCGGAGACAGGGTGGCTCTCAGGATGGGTCTGAGGTCTGTTTCTGGCCTTAGCTGGCGGGGTGACTGCAGAAGAGGTGCGCCATCTCACTGGGCTTTAATTGACCTTGCCCTGGATGAATGCTAAGTAAGCCCTGTCCTACCTTGAGGTTCAGGTTCGTGTTGGTGTTGGTGTTGGTGTGGTCTGCCTGGCGATGACCCTCCAGCTGGGAGTGTGACTCCTCAAGTGCCCCGAACCACATGCGCACAGGCTGCTCCTGGGTGCACACGCTCCCTCCCGGCCTTGTCACCCCTGCTGCCCTCTTTCACTGGAGGGTTTGAGATGGAATGCCACTCCTTGCACTGGGAAGGGGTGAGGATTGCTCCAGAGGGTGGTCTGCAAAGGGGCGGCAGGAGGAAGTCCTTTCCCAGGGTCTGTCCTGTCCCTGGGGCGCCTGCCTAGAATCAGAAGGGAGGAAAGAGGAGAACCACTGTTGGTTTGGGCACGGAACGACCAGTTGATGGATCTGGTGGTTCCCCGTTAAGCTTGTTTTCTTTTGACCAGAGTCTGCGCCCTGGTGTCATTGTCCAAACGTGGAATGTAGCTGTTCTGTGTTCTGAGAAATAAAAGCCAGGACTAGTACAGGGATTCACAGAGGTAGGAAGAGGATGAGGGCCAACAGGAACATTCCAGAGAGGGGAGGGAAGAGGAGGGGAGAAAAACAGCTCTGTGGATATCCTAGCGAAAGTACTTGTTAAGATTTGGAGAGAGTGTAGATAAATTTGGCCCAAAGGGGCCTCCGATTTCTTTTAGAGACTTTTCTTGTAAAAAATAAAATAAAACTTGGGAGATGCAACAAATTGGAACCAGCACATTCTGTCCATAGTGAAAGTTGTCCCACAAGAATTTCTCTCTTTTACCCCTTTAGCTAAATTTCTGTTTGTAAAAGGGGCTAGAGATAGGCTTGTTTTTTGTTTTTTTTGTTTTTTAGTTGAAACCTCGGATTTTGTATTTCAAGCTCGTTCTCCTGAGTCAAAACAAGTAAACCCCCGGTTGGTTCACTGTGGTGTTGGGAGAAGCTACCCCCACCCAGACCCGCCCACCCTGGGTGAGCAGGCAGCAAGGGTGCTGTGGACCTAGCGTTTTCTCCCCCCGCCCCCGATACTTACTGTGGTGTGACTGAACGTGTACAGACCTCAGGCGTCCAGCACGTGGGCTTGCCTGGCCATGCCTGTGGAACCACAGCCCGGTTCAAGGTGAAGGACACTTTCTCCAGCATCCGGAGGTTCGTTCCTGCCCCTCCCTGGAGAGGACCACTTCTGAGTCCTGTCCCCGTAACTCACTTTTTCTCTGTTTGAACTTCTTATACATTGAACCTTCATGGGCGTTTTAAGTTTAATTCCATAACCCTCTTCTCCATCAAAAACTGGTCTGTTGGGATCTTGGATTTTTTTTTTTTTAAGAAAGAATACTTTTTTTGTATCTTGTCTGTTGTGTTTAAGAATTGCAGGTGGGAAGGTCTAGGCCAGGGCACACCTTTGCCTGGGACACTCAAGTCCCCACAGCTGTCGGAAGCCTGGTGGGGCCAGGCGCCCCTGGTGGGGCCAGGCTCCCCTGCATGCTGTGCCCACTGCCCTCTTCCCTCCCACCCCCAACTCCCGTTCCCTCGGGGATGCCTACGTTGGCTTCTGTGGTGGGCACCCTCATAAACTGCAGTCCATGCTTTGCATCACAGGCATTGATTACCCTGGTGTGATGGTTTGATTATCACGCGCTGTTGGAGCACAGCGATGTCTGGTATAAGGTGGCTGCCCGTCCACGCTGGTTGGATGGTTGATTGGGGGGGGGGGGTCCGTAGTGAAAGAGAAGGGCTCAGAGAGCATGTGGCTCTTTTGGGGGGGATGGTGTGTATTGGGGGTCGGATGCCTGCCAGGGAGGGTTCTGTGTGTTTACGGGTAGGAGATGCTTCCAGCACACGCGTTGCCATTGTCCCGATGTCTGTGTCACGAGTGACCTCATTTCTTGTCCAGCCTCGTTCCTGCAGCCCCTGCCCACCCCAGGCCTCTCTGGAGCAGCTTCCTCTTCTGCCTGCTCTCTTGGCCAGGATTTTAACATATATCACAGGCTGGTAGGCTAAGAGCTTGGGACTTCCCCTCACCACACTCAAAGCCTTTGATCTTTGCTTTGGAGGTAACATCAAAAGGAAGGCTGAGGAAGACAGCCAGGCTGTGAAGTTCAACGTTCAAGTTAATAGCTTGACTGAAGGTTGTGCTGCGTCCTGGCAGCATCACCCGGCTGAAGTAAACACAGCGGTTCCGCCACCTCGTCCTGGATGTGGAGCTTGAGCCTTATTGTGAAAGGACTTCATTTGCATTGGGGATGAATTTGGGCAGGTTCTTTCCCCTTCACCTCCTTTCCTGGGAAGTGTGAAAACACGGAGAATGAGATCTGTGCGTGCGGTGTGGGGAAGGGGCGAGGCAGGCCAGAGGGAGGCCCAGAGAGGGGGCGACTCCGTGGGTCAGCACCCCAAATGTCCCCCTGCCTGGTCCCGGCTTGCTGCTTGCCTGCCAGCCTTTCCGCGAGGCATCTCCGTGGCGCTTACTGTTCCCGATTTAGCTGCGTGTTTCCGAAACCTGATGGAATTCAAAGGAGGCTGCAGGCAGGCGGCTTGGCTGGGGCTGGGAAGTCGTGAGCGGCGCAGCCCAAACATTGCAGCAGCGAGGCGAGAGCTGGGAAGTGAACGACCCCAATTGGCTGCTTCCGTTCTGTGCAGCCTCTTCTGAGCTCCGCGGGCCCTTGTTTGGGTTGTTCGCTTTTGTAGATTTTTATCCAAAGCTGAGTTTGAGTGGTTTTCTAACACTGTTTGGCGAATGGTTCGCTTTAGGGGGGACATTTTGCTTTCGTAGGCTGGCCACCTCCCCCACTTGCCTTGGGTACCTTTCTGTTGTGTGTGCAGAGCTTCCTGGGACATCTGCTTCTGTCTCCACCGGGCACCACGGGCTGCCGGTCCCCTCCGCCACTCGGCCCTTCTCGCACCCACCTGTCTTCCCCTCACCCGCCTGTCCCCACAAGCCTCAGCCTTCCCTGGCGGTGGGGTCTTTCAGCCCCGCAGCCAGAATTCCCACTGGAGTCTGTCGTGTGGTTTCTTGTGCTCCCCTCATGAGTTTTGGCATAACTGTATACCACCCACACTATTATTTATTTGATGCATTCAAACATTTGATTTCACTTATTGAAACGCAGCCTCGCGG
Source organism: Saccopteryx bilineata (assembly GCF_036850765.1). NCBI lineage: Eukaryota > Metazoa > Chordata > Mammalia > Chiroptera > Emballonuridae > Saccopteryx > Saccopteryx bilineata. The sequence goes on from NC_089496.1 coordinate 99,557,986, forward strand.
TAAGCCTTAACATCTGTGAAATTATAAGTTTGATGTGCGAGTCCTTTTTTCCTAACACACATTAATATAATCCTGTAACTCCTCAAGTAACACCTTCTCCCACCTGAAGCCATGCTTGGTAAGCCCCGCAGTTTGGGAAGCGCTGCCTACAGAGAGAGGTGCCCCTCTCCTTGCCCTCCTTGGCGGCTTGCAGGTTGGGTCTCTAGCGGACACCTAACCCTCTCCTTTTTCCGCTCCTGACCCAGTGGCTCTTCCTCAACTCATGAGTAGATTCAAAATCTTGCCCGCAGGATGGTCAGGCTTCTGAGCAATCAGTGTTGCAGCGACTGGGATTCGTGCTGGATCAGACGGCTCTCCCTCACTCTGCGCGCTGTGCCCCCCCCCCCCCCCAGCTGTTAGATGCTTTCTCTGCTTTCACAGTTTTTTCGGGTCGCCACCATTTTTCGAGGTGGATGCTCGAAGCTGTCCCGGTGCAGCCTGTGATCTCTCCGGGTTGAGTTACCCTTTGAAAGGTCTCAGCAAATCCCTGCCACCTCTCCATCAGAGTTGTTGGCACGAGGACCCTTTGGTTCTAGGTTTTCAGCCCCTGAGGCTCTCCGCTGCATTCATTATACATGTCCATTTGGTGCCATGTTGAAAAGGCATCTCCTGCCACCGATGGGTGTGGGCTCCTGGACAGTGCTCAGCAAATACAAGATTCCAGCCTGGGAGCGGGGGGGGGGGGGGGGGGGGGGGGCGGCCGGAGCACGTCTCAGGGACACGTCCCAGGGTGGCAAGGAAACGCTCCTCTGGGAGAAATGCTGCTGCTTGTCCGAACCCCTGAGCTGGACGCCCAGACTGCCTTCTCGGAGTTTGGGGCTTTTTTTTTTTTTTGCCCATACTTAAAGCTGTAAAGGGCTATTGTCAGATTTGTTTAGCCTCTCAATTCATGTTCATAGAGGATGGTGAATTGAAGCTAGCATTCCTGGACAGAGCCTTTCATACATTTAAGAAAACCTGGAGAGCCTCCTGGGGGGAGAGACGAGGGAAAGATGAAAGGGCTTCTCCAGACCTGCTCGGTAGTAGGGACTGTTCTTTCAGGTAATTAAGGGAGATCGTAAAAGATGAGCACGCGTGTCCACTTACCGAGCCCTTGGGGGTCTTAAATCTTTGCGTGCTCTCCTTTAACCATATACCGTTATGTCACACGGGTTCCTGTGGGCTCCATGTTCATGGTTCCCCTGTCTGGTCTGCTGGGATGCGCCACTGGGGGCTGGAGAATGAGGGTTTGGGGGTCTTTGGGGGTTTTGAGTTTTTCTGTGGAGTCCTGTAGAAATTTGCACTTGGTGTTGCCGGGTGGGGCCTTCTAGTGAGAGGGCCTGGGGTGTGTCAGCCAGGCGAGGAGACACCGGAGCAGGTGCAAAGGGTTGCACGTCTGACTCATTCTTTGTGACAATGGCTCCTACTCATGGGTGTCTCCTACCTGTCATGTATTATATTAAGATAGTGCGTTCCCAAGTGTTCCTGACGTTTGAACCACCCGGAGAGACTTTGTAAAAAGCCCCAATGCTCAGGTCCCCCTGTGGCGGAGGAGCCAGGCACCCACCGGTAGTTGTAAAGTTCCTTAAATGATTGCAGGGTTTAGGGAACCCTGTACTAGGATGGCAGTTCTGTGTGCAGCGGGAAGGAGGAGACCGGGCGTGGTGATGGATGATCTGATGCAGGGAGGGCTGTTTGAGATTCCGCCACGAGGGGCCTTGGATGCTGTGTGCTGCAGAGACCGCTAATGCTGATGGGCGCACCAGTCCCGGGGCTCCAGTTCCAATGTGGGTTCTGACAGAGCAGGCCTGGGCTGGGGCCGCGGAGCCTGCTTTCTGCCGAGCTCCTAGCAGTTGCCACCGCCGCCACACCTTGAGTACGAAGCTTTCTGGTAGCGGTTCCCAAACTTTGCTGCATGGCAGAGTATTCTGGGACACTTTGAAAACCCTGATGCCAAGGTCTCACTCCATTCCAACTAGGTCAGCACGTCTGGAGGATGGGAACCAGGCATCAGTATGGTTCGAGGGGACCGAGGTGACTCCGCTGGGCAGGGGCGATAGAGAAACAGAGTTCTAGGGGATGGAGGGGTCTTTCTTGGCTGAGCTTGAACCAGGGGCTGACTGCTCCATTCAGACGGCGTGGGAGACAGGGTGGAGTGGAGAGCCACAGAGACTGTTTCCACAGGGTATTAGTGAAGTCTGCCGGACGATTTGAGCGCGGCAGCCGGCCAGGCACTGTCTCAGGGGCTGACGTTCAGCACCGTGCTACTCGGATGCTGGTCGGAGCTAGGGAGGTGTGGGGAAGGAGGCGGGTCACCAGAGCAGTAGCATTTTAGGAGGCAGGGCACTCAGGATTTATGAGTCATAGGTAATTTGGTCAGGACCCCAACCACCCCCCCTCCCTTCAATTTTTTTCTTCGGTGATGAAAGGGTCTGCCGGGCACTGAGTGTCGAGCTAGCAGAGAGCAGGTTAATGTGCCTGGCTGACGTCTTCTTTTCCGCAGCACCCTTAATTAAGGGGTCTCATCTTGGGACTATTTGCTTTGCTTTTTTGGGGGTTACTTTTAAGTGTTTGAAGGTATGAAAACATTTTCCTTAAAAATAACACTCATTGCCCTGGCCGGTTGGCTCAGCGGTAGAGCGTCGGCCTGGCGTGCGGGGGACCCGGGTTCGATTCCCGGCCAGGGCACACAAGGAGAAGCGCCCATTTGCTTCTCCACCCCCGCCTCCTCCTTCCTCTCTGTCTCTCTCCTCCCCTCCCGCAGCCAAGGCTCCATTGGAGCAAAGATGGCCCGGGCGCTGGGGATGGCTCCTTGGCCTCTGCCCCAGGCGCTAGAGTGGCTCTGGTCGCGGCAGAGCATCGCCCCCTGGTGGGCAGAGCGTCGCCCCTGGGTGGATCCCCGTCGGGCGCATGTGGCAGTCTGTCTGACTGTCTCTCCCCGTTTCCAGCTTCAGAGAAATGCAAAAAAAAAAAAAAAAAAAAAAAAAAAGAAATAAAAAAAAAATAACACTCATTTGCAATTCACGTTTTTCATCTGTTCGAACTGATAGGGGAGAGCCAGTGAGTGCTGGGCCTCCGTGAGCATTCGGATCTCTGACCTCTGAGTGTGCTGAAGCCTGACTTGGATGCAACAACCAGTCAGGTTCCCATTCGAGGACAGGGTGGCGTGCTCCGAGGTGCCTGACTGCGCTGCAGTGGGGGTGGCTCGATGGGACCTGTCAGTGTCCAGGTGAGGGTTCAGCTGAAACACTGGTGGATGAAGTCCCGCAATGTCCCCGTGCTCTCATTGCCCCCCCCCCCCCCCAATCTCCGTAATATAGCTACAGCTACCAGGACTCAGGAGGGGCTTCAGGGTACGGTGGGAGGGCTACCAGCTGGTAGTTACTGACTTTGAATATCATTCCAGCTGGAACCAGATTAGAACTGTCTGGGGGTAGTTTGCTGAGGTTATCTCAAGGCCCGAGATGCTTCTGGAATGGAGGGACATGCCTGGCACAGGGCGCCCTCTGGCCCGATTATGTCAGCGCGCCAGTTTCGGAAGCCCGGTGCTCAGCCTCAGTCCTGAAATGAGGAGAGTTCACGTGAGGGCCAGTTTCTCTTTTGGTCCGGACCTTTCTACTCCACAGCAGTTATTAATAGCTCCCCTTTTTATTCTCACAAAGTGCCCTGGTTTGGATGAAGCTTGACGTGAACACCCCGAGTTGTTACCACAGACGGCTGCGGCCAGTAACTGTCGCATGGCTGGCCCTACGGAAGCCGTGGGGTCAGGATCAGAGCCAGAAAGAGCCGCTTCTGTCTGGACCCTCACTCCAGCCTCCCCGCTGCCCTCCGGAGGGGCTTCATCCTGGGGAGTATGGAATCCTTAGGTGGTAGAAATCCAGGCTGTGTCAGTCCCTTTCCCCTGCTGTCTCTGCAGGATTCTGGAGGAATAATTAGTTAATGTTTGCGGAGCACTTTGAAATTCTCAGATGAAAGGCACCGGAGAAGCACAAAGTATGATTATCTATTATTATTCTGAGCCAGAATGGGCAGTGCCTCTGCCGTGTGCCAGGCCCATTCCTCCTGCTGGTCTTTTTCTGCCTGATGGGCTTTGTGTATTAAAACACCAAAAATGAAGAAAGTCTGAGGGGATCGAATCAGTGATGTGCTGTCTGCTCAAGATTGTGGACAGGTGACAAGAAAGAAACAGACACGTTGTAGTCCCAGCTGTCCACCCTGGCAAGACCGGGGGCCTGGGGTGAGGTGGGGGCTCACCGTCCGTCCGGCTTCTCATACTCTGTGTATTGTGTGTTTAATTTAAATTTCACTCAGTTTATGGTATTAATGATCAGGGATCTGTTTCCTGACGACCCAGATGTACTTGTGTCAAGAGGATAGGAATTGAGAATTATCTTTGGCTAAGGTAGAATGTTCCGGATTGATTCATGTAGGCCTCAAGTGTGTGTGTGTGTGTGTGTGTGTGTGTGTGTGTGTGTCAATATTACATTTCTTCATAAAATTTTGACATGCCAAGACAGGTACCCCGCAGCTTGGGGCAGAGCAGGGAGCCCCAAAGGGGGCTTTCTGGCACTCTCCTCACTTTCACCCCAGCTTTCTTAGACTGGAATCGAATTCATCAGCTGCCAAGGAAAGGGAAAACATCAGGGCAGCCCTTTCTGCAATGAAAGATTTAGTTTATTTTCTACTTATCAGCAGAATGATCTGCACCCGTTCCTCCCTACCTCCCCCCCCAAAGCCCCCCACAAAAAACCCTCAGATAATCAGAAGCTGTTGTACCCTTAATAAATAACACCAGACCCTGACGTCTTGGACAGAAGAGCACCGTGTGGCCCCCGGCAACCTCTGCTGCCTGGTGTTCTGTAAACTTGATGGTGCCTCTTTGCCCCGAGGCTCAGAAACCCGGAGGACTGACCACTTCTTGAGGCTTATCTCCAGTTTGCAAAGAGCCCCCGGCTAGCTGAGCTAGGGATTTCTGTACCGGCGACTTCCTCCCCTCCACACTGCCCCCTCCCTCCAATATATTCCCTTCGACTCCTGGTCCCCTATTGACACGGGGGCAGCCAGTAATACTCAAATCCTGGCTTGCTACGAAGCCAAACATTGATATATGTTTTCTATACCTGAACAATTTCTCATCTGAACCCTGGATTTAGTTTATAAGACTTGCCTAAACCATGGGGATTTGAGTCCCACACGGTTGTAATATCTGGGGCAGAGCCTGAGAGTTTTCTGAATGATTTCCTCCACGAGCTGGACGTGGCTGCTCCAATGAGGAATTTCTGGTGGTGGGTAGAAGCGGGCATTATACCATTTTACCCATGAGGGGACAGAGAAATGACCCGCGGATGGAGTGAGAGCCAAGGCATCCGTGGTCCTCATTCTTCCCCGTGTGCCTTCTCAGCTGGCAACACTGTCGCCTTGACCAACTTCACTGTGGCGGCAGAGACATCTTCCAATGGAAATTCGTGGGGAACCCTGCTCCCCTGGGCTGGGGCGTGGATGGAAGGAGCTGGGGACAGTGGAGCCACGGGGAAGGCTGGCCACCTTGGGGGCACCGGCTGCGGCTGCTGTGGACTTTTGCCCTTCCACTCAGTGTAGTCCCGCTTGGAGAGCTGTGCCTTCTAGAATCCCCTGAAAAATATCTGGTTATTGGGGAATACGAGCGTTCCTGTCCTGGTGGTCACCTTATTTCTCAGAAAGAGGACAGAGGAATCAGCTTTCTATTGATTGCCGTGCTGGGTCTAGTAATTGGGTTCATTTACTTTTCTTACCAGCGTTGGAAATGGCGTTACGTGTGTATTCACTTTATAGTTCAGAAAGCTGAGGTCCAGAGAGGTTTGGCGTAGACCTTTGGTGTTTAAAATGTGTCTTTTTATTTTCATGCAAACCAAGAAATGCACTGTGTTTAAGAGGGCTGGAGAGAGCTGAGTAAGGTGACATTTGGGCTGTCAACACGTAATTATGGAGCAGGCTTAGTGCTCTGTGCTTTGAGAATGCTGGGACATGGGCAGTGAGTATTGGGAGGGAGACTGGGTGGAATGCTGCTGGCCAGACACTTGGCCTCCCCTGCAGCTCTCTCCTGAGTCCTCTGTTGGTGCCTCACTGGGGTGGGCAGCCAGGCTTGCACTGCGCATGTGGTGCTAGGAGCTGCTGATAGAGGTGAGCAGGACAGGACTTTGGGGGGAAGCCATGAGAACCAGGAAGTGGAGCAAAGTTATTATGGGTGTGATTGTGGAAATCTGAGCAGTGTTCAGATGGGACACGAGTGTGAGTGGGTTTCTGGGGCCCGTGCCCGCAGTCATCATGTCAAACCCAAAACGGGGTCTTTTCTGTGCCTGAGTCACCCCTGGGGAAGTCCTTATGGGGGACTGGAGGGAACCGTGTCTCTGGTGTGTTAGAAAGGCCCCTCAGTGGTTTTAGAGGCCCGTGAGTCCTTTTGGAAAGTGACTGCAGTGGCTTCTGAAAGGACTCACACTTGACCCATCGAGTTTCTGCAACCAAATTTCAGCGTCACTAAATGTGGTGGCCCCTCTCACCTTTAATGCCCTACAGGATAGTTTACTTAAAAATTTGGTTTTCGTAAAAAATTTTATTTTTGAGATTAAAATAATAGGTTAGAAAGTATAAAGCAACGGGGAAGAATACCACCTGGAGGAAACCATTGTGAAAGGCGGTTGTTCTTTCTTTTAACAGTGGTAAATAGGCATGTGTTTTGGGTGTATTGATTTTTCAGGTGCGTATGTGGTCACATGGACAGCCGGCATTTTCTTCATGTGGATTTCAACCAGGCTTGACACCTGGCCCTTGATGAAAAGTAAACCACTGCCCTGTCCGTCTGCTGGTTGAAGCGTGGATGGCTCCAAGGGAGACAGGTTCACATAATGCTGAAGGCTTGACAACCCAGAGCCACTCTGTTGGTGTCTTTGTTGTAACCTTTGCCCCTCTTGAAAAGCAGGAATAATACTAGGTGGCGACTAGATGGATGCCTCTTAAAATACTGGGACGTGCCGTGGGCCTAGGGCAAGCTTTCTAGAAGTCAGTATATGTACTGTGTTGTTTTAACTAATGTACCTTCTGGGCCTGAAGATAAGGAGATCAGCAAGGGTAGTGATGCTGCCCAGTGGCTCACCTGAGGGTCCCTGTCACCTGTGATGTGTCTGACCTACTGTAGGGAATGCTTCCTTTTGAGTGAGTGATCTTGGGTTAGGAAGGTGGATGTTGTGGCTGCCATGCTGTTTGGAGAGCCAGCTGAGAAGGTATTGGGTGCTGTCAGGGGAGCACACAGAAGTGCCTCTCCTCCCCCTCCCCCCTCCCCCTCACAGGGGTGTGGGTCCAGTCTCTACCTAGGCCTGTGTGCTCCTCTTTCCCACCTGAAAGTGCAAGCATCACATGCAGTTTAGAACTCTTGCCCTGCTCTCCCCTGCCCTGCCCTGCCCTGCCCTCCCCTCCCCTCTCCTCCCCTCCCCAGGGCTGGAGGACCTGATTGGCTTGACCTGATGGGAGAATGCTTTTCTGCCACTGTTCAAATACCAAGTTCCTAGTGACAGTGGGGCAACTGCAGAGGCAGGGTGCATTCCTATAATATATACATAGTTACTGTGTTTTTTGTGATGTGACTTACTGTCTTTATTTTGTGGCTGTGTTAGCCCAGGACTTGTTTTGGGACGTGAGGGGCAGGTGATGTGATTCTGGAAGTTCTGCTGGGATCTGCCAAGTAGCCAGATGTCGTTGAATGGAACCAACCTTCGCATCTGCCCTATGAGGAAGGTGGGAGAGGGAAGTTATGTTATAGTAATGGGAGTCCAAGAGGTGGGGCCTCTGCCCAGCGTCACACAGCAAGTTGGGCGAGAGTTGGAAATTGTCACCCAGGTCACCTGAATTGTAGGCCCTGTGATCTTTCTGTCTGTAGCACCAGCATAATGCCCAGCCAAGACCTGGCATCGATAAATATTTGTCGAATGGTAAATGAGGCTTCAAGAGACATTCACGTTTGGCACAGAGGCAGAGGGAGACAAACATGTTTCCTGCCCTCGTAACCTTTACTTCCAAGTTCTGTGACCTTGGGCGGCTTGCCTGAACTTTCCCAGCTCCGTTTCCTGAAAGCTCATCCGGAAAACAGAACTAGCCCAGGGCATTTCCTACAGTCAGACCTTAAATGCTGCAGGATTTTGACTGTTTGCTACTGTTCTTGTTTTCTTTCCTGCCACACAGCTTCCCTTTTGTTTCTACCTTCTAGAAAATAAATTTCTGATGACAAACTGTAGTGTTGGATGACAGCAATGAAAAAAGCCTTCCTGACGTTACCACCCAAATCATCACATACCAACTTCATAGTAACAGCAGCAGTGGTCACAGCGCGGGCGCTTCTCGAGCACTGAGCCAAGCGCTAGGTGTTGCTCCTCCAGTCGTGACTGGGCAAGAGCTCCGATGGGGAAAGGGTTGTCACTCGCTCCCATTTTACAGAAGAGGAAACTGAAGCTCAGAGGGTTTCCAGGGACCTAGGTGGTGGTCTGGGATTCAGACATCAGAATGGGTCTGACTTCCTGCTCGCTAAGCTGCACTTAAGACATAACTCCTCATGTGCATTTCTCCTGGGTGTGTTCCCCTCTCCCTTGGATTGTTTTTTTGTATTTTTCTGAAGCTGGAAACGGGGAGAGACAGACTCCCGCATGCGCCCAACCGGGATCCACCCGGCACGCCCACCAGGGGGCGATGCTCTGCCCCTCTGGGGCGTCCCTCTGCCGCGACCAGAGCCACTTTAGCACCTGGGGCAGAGGCCAAGGAGCCATCCCCAGCGCCCGGGCCATCTTTGCTCCAATGGAGCCTCGCTGTGGGAGGGGAAGAGAGAGACAGAGAGGAAGGAGGGGGGGGTGGAGAAGCAAATGGGCACTTCTCCTATGTTCCCTGGCCGGGAATCGAACCCGGGTCCCCCCGCATGCCAGGCCGACGCTCTACCGCTGAGTCAACCGGCCAAGGCCTCCCTTGGATTGTTTACAGCTCAGACCTTTGCTTTCCCCGTTCTTAGTGCATGGTCCCTGCGGGAGGAAACCCACACTAGTGTTTGGTGATGATCCCCGATCAGGGTGCCAAGTGCCCAACCCTTGCTTTTCTGCCTGATGTTGGTACGCCAGGGTCACCGGGGAGTTCTTCGAATTTCCCGTTCCGAGCTCTCTACCTCTGCTTAGGCAATCTTTCAAACAGGCGAGGTTTTAAATCTTCTTGACATCTCTGAAGAGAGATGGAGGAAAAAAAGAGAGAAAAAAACATGAAGTCATGACCTGGAAGAAAGGTGGCAGTTGATTTTCAAAAAAAAATTTTCCCCGCCTTCATTGTTCTTCCGTGCACTTGTAAAAACCCTCTTGGATGGTGGTTTTGTGTGGTTCCTTCGTCGCCCGTGAGCAGCAGCTGCTGGTTGCAGCCCCGCGCTCTGTGGGCCGGCTTGTGCTTTGTGTGTCTGCTGTTCGCAGAGCACCAGAGGCAGGCAGGAGCCACAGTTCTGCTGGGATTGCAGACATTTAAGAAGTCTCCGGGCCTGAGGGCCGGTTAGAGGAGAGCGATGCATGGCTGACTACAACAGCGGGCCTGCGGCTGAGCCTCCATGCACAGGAGAGCGAGCAGACCAGCACGGAGGAGGCCCCGTTGTGGTGCCGGGAAAATTCCAGTGACCCGAGAGACTGGGGATGAGTGAACAGGAGGGTTTGGTGGGGGATGGAGGTGGGGTAATCTGGAGAGGTGAGGCTAGTTAACTGGGAATGTTCTGGTCACTTTGCTTTACTTCAGGTTAAGTGTTCATTTCCCATTAAGCACCGGATCATGGGGGGGGGGATATGCTTTTTTGGATGATTTTGACTCATGCAGTATCTCGAGGAGTTTTATTCTGATGACCTGATTATATTAATAGCAATATAATAGCTAGCTAATAATATAATAGCTCGCATTTACTCAGCACTTACCACATGCCAGGCAGCACGCCAAGCGTTTGATCCTCACAGGAACTCTGAGTGATGGCTATTTGTTTACGGTATTCCTGTTTTACAGATGGCGAAACCAGTGCTCAGAGAGGGGAGGTCATTTGCCCAGGCTCACCCCACTTCTGGATGGTCTGCTTTGATATCTTCTAGAGATCGCAGTTCGTTCGGGTGTCGGGACTTGGCTTGTATCAGGCACTCAGTGAGCGTTTTGGGTCAGGAAGAGAGTTATGGAGATGCGGTTTGAATTATGGGTCCGAGCTGCGTCAGGATGTGATCTGTGATCTGGAAACGCGATCTGAGTGGTTGCCGTCCTCATGGCCCTTGTTTTGCTGCTTTGGGTCCTCAGAGTAGGAGATTGGATTAGCCCACCGGGAACAGGGAGTCCACAGGGAGAGGAGCGCGAGGGCGCACTGTGGAGAGGTGGAGAGGAGGCAAGAATGTGGCACCTGGGGTATTTCCTGGGCACGCCCCGTCTTGAAAGCACAGCAGGGACTGTCACTCCAGAGACTTTGCTGGGTTAACATTTTCCCTCTCTGATCCATTGCTGCCCCCTGTTCTGCAGAGTGAGTTGGGCTGAACTCCCGAAGCCCTTTCCGTGGAATGGTTGTAGATTCCCCTGTACCTGAGCAGAGACGAGTGGGACCCCTCATAAATGAAACTGGCCTCCCCTCATTCAGGTGCTTCGGAAACTTTTGAGACAGCTGGAGTTGCATCCTCAAGGCAAAGCCCTTTGCCCAGGGCACATCAAGAGAGGAAGAGGGGTCTATTTAAATAAAAGACCTGAATCAATCAATTTCTTACTTGCCCACTTGCACGTGACAGTAATGGTGGGTCATGGTTATTACCAGCTGTTCTGTTCATCAGGTGCCCATCTTGGACCTTCTCGCTGGTCACTCATACACACCCTAGGAGGGAGGTACCGTGATAATGTCCCACGTAATTATCCTTCCTTTGCGAGACAGGGTCGGGAGGCCTAGAGAGGCAAAGTCGTTTGTTTGGCCACGGCCCCAGAGGGACAGAGTCACAGAGTCCCCGGCATTCCAGCCCTGAGCCTGTGCTCTAGACCAGTGGTCCCCAGCCTTTTTTGTGCCACAGACCGATTTAATGTCAGAAAATATTTTCACAGACCGGCATTTAGGGTGGGACGGATAAATGCACAAAATAAAATTATGCGACCAGTGTAAAAACTGTTATTTTTAAATATAATTGTCGAACTTACGAGACAAGCGTCAAGAGTGAGTCTTAGACGGATATAACAGAGGGAATCTGGTCATTTAAAAAAAATAAAACATCGTTCAGACTTAAATATAAATAAAACGGAAATAATGTAAGTTAGTTATTCTTTCTCGGTGGACCGGCACCAAATGGCCCACGGACCAGTACCGGTCTGCAGCCTGGGGGTTGAGGACCACTGCTCTAAACGATTCTGCCATACTACCTCGCTCTGAATTAGTGAGGCTTCAGGTTTAGTATTTAATCAACCTGCTGCTTCTGGAACCTTCCGTCTGACAACCTGGTGCCTTCTATGCATAGGGTTAGCTCAGGCTGCAAGGGAGAGCAGAGGAGCTGGTGAGATGGCTGGATGATGGCAAGACCTGCCTTCGTTCCTCTTGTCACAGCCCAAGCCCTTTCCCGGGATCAAGTCCTCTTTGACCCGAATCTTTCTGCCTCTGGAGTTCAGCCTGCCTTCCCCTTCTTTCCACTGCTGTCAGAAAGCAGAGACTCGAGACTCCGTCTCCCAGAATCCTGGGAGCTCTAAATGTGGAGATGGCTGTGTTCTGTGGTCAGAGCTGGTTGGGATTACAAATAAACTGAAGCCTGGGAAACTTTCTTGCTATTAATAGTGCAGACCTTTGGGGGAGGGAATAACCAAACTTGATGTTGTTGGAATTGATTTTGCCTGTCCAGATGACATACTAATGAGCTAAGTGGTTAGCTTCAGATCATTATTGCTCCGTCCCAGGCCAAGTTCTTTTAAAGACTAAAACCACAAAAGCAAGAGAACATGTTGGTTTAGCGAGGCATGGGGGCCCCACCGAGTGAGGGGAGGCTGGTCAGGGTGCACCTGTGTGGGAGAGAAGGGAGGCGCTGCTCCCTTCAAGAAGGAGTTGTGCGGGCAAAATCCATTTCTCCAGGGGGGCGGCCCCCGCCCCCCTGCCCCCACCAGAAAGGAATTTGATTTGGTGTCTGGATTTTTTGATGGGGGCATTTCTGTCTCTTTAGTGCCTTTGTATTATTTCAGAAAGTTTCTCTCCCAGCCGGAATGTGTCAGAATCTGCTGTCAACCATTCTCTCTCCAGGGAGAAAGTGTTGCCTAAAACAACCCTGAGATCTCTATCTCTTCAAATCACCCACTTTGAGTATAAGGTCCATTGTTTTGCTCTCCTTCTCGGCAGAGACTGGTCCCTGCGTGTAGACAATTAAACACCCAGGAGACAGCCTTCAAGTCCGAAGTGCATGGTGTGTCCTGGGTTTTCGGAGGAGACTTTGGAAGTGGACAGAACTGTATTTCCTTCCCCAAATGAGGTTATTGTGCTCGAAATATCTCCTGGTAGTTTATTAAAGGAAACCACAGGCTGGGGTCAGAGGCAGTTTCTCCTGCCCGGAGCCTGCTGTCTTGCCTCTTCTTTCTGGATCTTACTCCCTCCCCCACGACCTGCCCGCACCTTCCTTCCATCAGCCCTCAAGTGGCGTGCTCTTCCTAGGGGGGCAGCCCTGTGACGAGCGGAGTTTGAACAGGGTGGCTCTGTGGTGACCCGTTCTCACTTGTCCCCTCTGGAACGCCAGAAAGGAATTCGGGGTGTGGACTTCCTTGAGTGACTGGGATTAGACCAGTTGAGTCTGCAGTCAGACGAGAAGTGTGTGGGCAGAGGGAACTATTGTGTGCAGCTCCTCGGGACAGAAAGCCGGCCTTCATCTTTCACTGTGCCTAATGGACAATTGAGACATTCAGCTTATGTCTGAAAGCAAAGTGGGCCGGAATGGTGGAGCGGACCTCCCAGACGAAGGCTCGCAGGAGAAGCAAATACAGACAAGGATTACCGACGGGGCGAAACAACTGGAGCAGAGTCCTGAGAGAGAATGTTTATTTCCTTGCTCTCTAGGAGGGATTTGGAAAGAGCCATAATCCTGGGTTAGGAGTAATTTGTTACAGCAAGATGATACTTGAGTGACAGGCCGCTTCTGGCTGAGGCAGCAAGACTTGTGTGCCGGGGGTGGGGTGGGGTGTGTGTGTGTGTGTCGGGGACCTCCAGAAGGTCAGCCTCACTAAATCTTCACCCTGGCTCGGGGGTTCGCTCCTCCCCAAGCAAAATTAACCAGAGGTGCCTGCTGACCTTTTGGCTTCCTGGGTGTCATGTTACGGATGCATCTCCACATGCTGGTCCCAGCTAGAATCGGACAGGGAACATTTGGACAGGGAGAACTTGCTGGAGTCACCGACCCCTTTCAGATGTGACAGAGGCGAGAGAGAGAAGGAAGATATCTAGTGGTTCATGGTTTCGGTGGGAGTTGGAGGACACGGGCCAGGGCTGTGTCGCACGTTAACTGGGTGCTTGCTGACTTGCCAAGTCCTTCCTTGTTCTTTGTGGTTGTGGATCGCGGGGAAGAATACTCCACGTCGGGAGAAGACTCTGACGAGAAAAATGCAATTCTTAAGAGCCTCGTGGCTGTGAAGAAAGAAAGGAATTTTTAAAAAAGGTTTTGATTTTAATATCTGCTGCAATGTGATGATTCATACGTTTAAAATAACACCCCGGGTCACCAGGACCCCGCTCCTCCCTGGCTCTGTACCTCTCAGAGGTCATCCGATGGCTGCATGTCTAATAATTTACACCGTAGACCTGCAGCTTCTGGCTTCTACATTCCCTGTGCAGTTGGAGGAAGAAATGGTACATTTTAACCATCTTAGACCTCACAGGACTCTTTTCCCTTACTTCAATGACATGGTCTATCATTTGAGGTTGAAAAAATGGAGAAGTCTGTTGGGAGTCTTTAGGCAATAGGCGATTCCATGGCCATTTTGAAGAAATAGAGTAATGTATACTTTTTAAAAGTTATTAAATTTATGGGGTGACATTGGGTAATAAAGTTATGTAAGTTTCAAGTGTACGGTTCTATACTACATCACCACCCAAAGTGGCCACTCTTATCTGTCACCATATATTTGATGCCCTTTGCCCTCTTCAACCTCCTCCCAGCCTTTCCCTCTGGTAACCCTCTCTCTGTTGCCTTTGAGTTTTTGTTTGTTTCTTTTCTTTGTTACTTTCTGTTTTATATCTCACATAAGAACGGAACCATGTGGCTCTTGTCTTTATCCGTCTGACTTATTTCAGTTAGCACGATAGTCTCCAGATCAATCCACGTTGTTGCAAAGGGCAGTATTTCACCCTTTCTTATGGCTGAGTAATATTTCAGTGTCTATATAGCTACCGCATCTTCTTTATCTAATCACTCATTGAGGGACACTTGGGTCATTTCCATGCCCTTTCATGCTCATTGCTGGGACAGAGAAACTGAGACGCAGAGACGTGATACCTGCCTGAGGCCACAGACAAGTGGAGAACAGATGGTGAGATTTGGTTTCTGAACTGTCAACTTTCTGTTGGCTCACAGCTCCACTCCATTTGCTTTTAGCCTTGTGCGTTGACACAGCTATCACACACTTCTGTCCCATCTGCCGTATCTCATCCAGGGTATCCTGTGCTCCTCCCATCTTTCAGGAAGTCTGGGCGTTCCTCTGCCATTGGAACCCCACCCCCAATCCAGTGCCAACAAGAATCACATTTGGAAACTGCGTCTTTCTCAAGAAGCTTTGGAGGGTATGATTTCGGCCCCCCTCCCCTTAAAGAATAGGCTCACTTGTTTTACAGTTTGTTCTCTACGCATCATGGTGCTGTGGGTGGCATCTGTGTCCGTGACTCTGTGTTCTCCCTCACCCATTTATAAGTACAGTTCACAAGTTGTGAGAACATATCACTATTTCCAAAACATTTCATCCTCCCCAGAGAAACTCTATTTCCACTAGCAGTCACTCCACATCCCCATGCCTGACAGTTACTGACTCACCCTGTCTGTGGGTTTACCTATTCTAGGTATTTTATATAGAAGGAGTCATACAGTATGTGACCTTTTTCTGTCTGCCTTCTCTTTAAGTTAACATAATGTTTTCAAGGGTCATCCATGCTTTTATTGCCACATAATATTCCATTGTGTGGATATACCACACTGTATTTGTCCATTCATCAGCCGAGACTTGGGACACTCTTATCACAGTATACTCCATATTCACCGAGCTCTCAGGAATGCCCGCCCTTCGTCCCCAAGCTGTTCTGTGTCTTCTAGCTAATTTTGCTGGCCTGCAGGCGCCTGCCTCCACCCCAGCTCGCTAATAGAAAAGCAGGCTGTAACTAAAACATCCCGATTAACTGGGCTGTACTTAGCCTTCTTTTTTATCAAGCAGTAATAAAAAATGTGGTGACCACAGGGTAGGTTGTCTCTGGTCTGACCCTTCCTGTGGGTGAGGCTCCTCCAGTGGCGTGTAAGAACTCGTCACTAGTAGGCGCCCTCAGGGGAGGGAGGGGGAGGGGAATGAGCTGCCAGTGCTTTAGATTGCTGCGATTAGGAAGAGAAAGGTTAAGTATAAGGATTTCATTTAAAAATTGTATAATGACCAACCCGTGAGGATAGGATGAAACTATTAAAATTGTTGTTTTACTCAGATCCCTTGATAGCCTGCCCTTCCTACCCTCCATATTCCTTTTATGTTGAAAAATGAGATAGTTCCTGACTTTAAGGGAAACATTTCCAAGTTCCTACTATGTTTGGTTTCATTAAAAAAAAAAAGAAGAAAGAAAAAAGTCAATCCTAACATCTTAAGTGATTTTTTTTTTCCTGTGGCTTTCTTCCTCCTCAAGTTCAGTGTGTACCCAGCCTTCTGAGGTCTTTGGTTTTCTTTTCCCTGGTAACTGGTAAATACTCCCAACCAACAGAAGTCACCCGCTCCCGAGTCGTCTTCTCCTACGCAGTCATGCTTTATAGGCGTGTTACGTCTCTTTAAATAGAGCCTCTATCTTAGGCTTGGTGGATTTTTTTCAAAAGAAGAAATTCTTGAACTATGTTTTAACTTAGGACAAAGCAGTCTAATCTCCTATACCTTCTGCGTCTGCTGGAAAATTGGTCACACGCTTGGTAGTGGTGGCCCTGAGGCTCCTGAAGGATCCTGCTGACTTCTGAGACAGGTCCACACAGTTTTACTGTCAGGTATATATACGATCAGTGCTACCTGTTGGAAAGCTGTTGGTATGTGCTATGGTTCAGAGGGTAGGACAGAGTATTAAATTAATCACAACTTCCTTCTATTTTACCATTGGGAGAAATTGGTATTCCCTGACACCCCAGGGCAAACTTACTTATTTATAGAAGATGAGCTGAATTTTCCATTTTCCATTTCTGAGAAATGAAGTAGGTTGAGCGACGGCCAAGCCTGTTCTTTCACAGGCCTGTGTGCGTGGACGCCCCTCACAACGTGAGCCCCTAAAGAAGTGTATACATGCTCTCGGCATTGATGGGTGTGCCTCCTGTTGGCTCCCTAAGTCTTTCTATTTTCCACTTGTGGTGCGTGCCTTCTGGTGGCCTTTTCTTCTGTGAAACTCAGTAATGTGAACGAACATCATCATCATCATCATCATCATGGCTGCACATTTCTGGTAGAGTTGGCATGGGCCTCGCTGAAGGTGCGTGGGTAGCATGGGAGCGAGTCGCCTCGCAGGGCAGGAAGGGTTAATGACTTTGGGTCTGACAGGCTGTGGCTGGCACTGCTCTCAGTTTGGGGTGTTTAGGCAGAGCAGTAACTTTCCATTCTATAAGAAACACATGTACAACTTTCTAGCACTGGTGAGTTCGGAAGTCTTAGCGTTTGAAACCTATCATGAGGATGGTTTCCAATTGATTTAAATCCTTGTGAGATGAATTGTTCCACGAGAAAGCACTCCTATTGCGAACTAGCTTGGGTTTTGTACTTTGGTAAAGGATGCCTAATCTATGAGGCTGGGGAGGGGGCAAAGCCGTCAAAAAATGATAAAACCAACCCTTTTCTGGGTGATAGGTTGAAGAAACCGGTTTCATCTCCAATGGAACTGTCTGTTCAGGCTGTGTCCCTCTTCCCACCCTGAACTATGGCTTCTGCCTGAGCCTGTGGCTATGCCACCCGTTGGTGGTGGACAGGGTTGGTGCAGTATGGGCTTTATTCCAGTTCAGTGATGTGGAAAGTGGTACACATTGCAAAGCTCTGGAGAGATGAGCTGCTAAACCTAGAAAGTTGCTTCCAAAGCACACGGGGCGCATCACCACGACCAGAGGAATTTCTGCCTGGCACCCTTTTGTGGTGATTGGATGACACGTGACATGTTGCCCGCGTCTCCTAGGAAGCGGGTGAGAACTTTTGAGGCACACTCTTAGGTAAGAGGTGCATTTTTTTAAATTCATTTTAGAGAGGGGAGGGAGAGACAGAGAGAGGAGAGACAGAGAGAAAGAAGGGGGGGGGGAGGAGCTGGAAGCATCAACTCCCATATGTGCCTTGACCAGGCAAGCCCAGGGTTTCGAACCGGCGACCTCAGCATTCCCAGGTTGACGCTTTTTCCACTGTGCCACCACAGGTCAGGCAACGGGTGAGAACTTTTAAAACACATGAACCTTTTCCAGTCACTGTGGTTGAGGGGTTTTCGAACTTCCATTTTAGAAAGAGGGTATAGTTATTTCAGTGAGGTTGTGGTCTGGTGGTTGGGTCCGGTGACTGGGAGTCATGCCAGAGAGCTCCGATTCTTTTCTATGCTTTTCCCCCCAAAACTTGAGTTGCCCAGTGATGACACAATCCAGAGTGTTGCATGGGGCCACCGAACATGGTTTCCTATGTGATTTCGTTTGGCTGCGTGGATTGAAGTTCCAGGAAGGTGTATATCCTTTCTGACACGACCCTCAGGTCTAGACACCTATTCCCTAAGCCAAGGATGGCAAACCACAGCCCACAGGCTAGAGCTGGCTGGCCACCTGGTTTCGTATGGCCCGGGAGCTAAGGATGACTTTTATCATTTTGAAAGGGTTGGAAAAGATCAAGAGAAGAATAATAATCGCTCCTGACACAGAAAATCGTGTGACGTCCAAATTGCACTGTCTGTAAATAAAGTTTTATTGGAACACAGCCACGACATAATATAAGTATACATACGTGTATTGTCTTGTGGCTGGGTTGAGTAGTTAGGAGAGAGCATGTGGGTCACAAAGCCTCAGATCTTTACTGTGTGCCCTTTACAGGAAAAGTTTGCCAACCCTGCCCTGGACAAATAAAAGTGGCAGACTCCACATACCCGTCCATCTGTGGAATGGAGCGCGTGAAGGGGAGTACCGGGAAGCCACTTTGGAGTGTTATCAAGGATGTGGCGTTTCCCGGCAGTCTTTGTCATTATCATCACCATCATTATCGTTGTTCTTTGAATTGTCCTGTTTGTTTAGAAAATAAGCTTGGACCAAGACCTCAGCAGCCCTTGGGTGGCAGGTTGTCTGATCATGCCCTTCTCGCCACCCACTCTGACTCTCACGGAGGGGGGTGTCTTCATGGGGGCGGGTTCTGTTAGGCTCCCTTGAACCTGGTTGTGGGGTGGGGTAGTCTTTCTGACTTGGGAGAGCTGTCCCCATTTGCCTTTCCTATTCCCTTTTTTTTTTTTTTTTTGTATTTTTCTGAACCTGGAAACGGGGAGAGACAGTCAGACAGACTCCCGCATGCGCCCGACCGGGATCCACCTGGCACGCCCACCAGGGGGCGATGCTCTGCCCCTCCGGGGCGTCGCTCTGTTGTGACCAGAGCCACTCTAGCGCCTGGGGCAGAGGCCAAGGAGCCATCCCCAGCGCTGGGGCCATCTTTGCTCCAATGGAGCCTTGCTGTGGGAGGGGAAGAGAGAGACAGAGAGGAAGGAGAGGGGGAGGGGTGGAGAGGCTGATGGGCGCCTCTCCTGTGTGCCCTGGCCGGGAATCGAACCCGGGACTTCTGCATGCCAGGCTGACGCTCTACCACTGAGCCAACTGGCCAGGGCCTCCTATTCCTTTTTTTATTGGGGAGGGTTGGAGGAGGAGAAATTTGAGATGTGTATCTTTATCTCTTTACCGACAGTGGAGCAGGTTTTCGAATAGCCTTGACTCCTTTCGCACCAATGGGATCGGATATATGTTGAGACTTTGTCCACAGGTCCAAAAGCTTAACTTAAGCTCCCTGAGACATATCATAAAATACAATTTGGGGGAAAACCCTAATGGGCCATGAGCAGAACATTATTATTAAACAAAGGATGAAACACTTAAGCTGAGATGCTCCCCTCCCCATGCCTTTTTTTTTTTTGGCAAAATGAAAGCCAAGCAGACTCCATTTCAACAGTTTTCAATGCAGGAATTCCCACAGCCCCATTTGATTGCAGTTTGTTGAAAAGTTGAATGTTTTTGTAGGCAATTCATAATTTCCATGTTGAGCAGCCTAAACGGAAGAGAGCTGGAGCCCAGTGTTGTTTTTGTAGTGGACGGTGGGAACTTTTTTTTTTTTCCTCCCCTCTCTTCCCCAAAAAGGATGTAAAACTGAAGTGGAACTATTGGGAAAATGTGGCGTGGCTTTCTGACCGGTTCTTAAATCCGAGATGCTCCTGTCTTCGGGTCTTCCTTTTAGGACCCAGCAGAATAAATAGAATTTCCTGCTGCTTAATGTCTCCAGGAAGGAAGAGATTTTCCTCTAGGCTCTAATCGTGCCTAATTTCCTCTTTCTTCCCTTTTATTTATTTATTTTCTCTATTAATAAGGACCAATTGTAGAAGATGAAGAGACCTTGGAAACCCATCACTTTTGGGGAAGGTTAATAACTTCCTTTAAGAAATCCTGACATAATACTTACTTCCCCAAAAGGAACCTTGTCAGCCGGAATGCCAGTTAAGGTCCACGGGACGGGCATGGATTTGCGGGACCCAGCTGTTCTGCGGGATCAAGTTGCATTGGGACCGAGAGGTTGGGGCTGTCCTGTCACTGATGGAGTCCCTGCAAGTCGTTGGGGCTGGGACTGGGGCCCGACTTTCTCTGCCATCTGGATTTGGTTAGCTCTCTCTGGGCAGTGGGGCCGAGTCTCATTTCCTCCAACCAGTAATGTTATATAGGCAGTGATCCTGGGCTGCCCTAACATAATTGAAAATTATGTGTATTGTAGGCTCGGAGCGCTGAAATGTAGGCTCATAAAAATATGTGGTGCAGGTAGCCCGCGGAGATTGGATATGGCACACAATGAAGCTTTTATGTAAAGTAAGAATTATAAGTCTCTGCATTAATGTTGCATTATGGGTATGATAATTCTTGGGTGGGGTCCTCAGGGCAGGCCTGTCATGTTAAATAAAACCTAAAATTCCTAATTCTGTGGAGCTGGTATGTACTTGGATGCAGTCAGATCAGTTTTGCAGATGGTCAGAGATGAGAAGTAGTCCATTAACCTAACCCTCCCCTCCGAGGGCAGCGTGTGACGGAGGTGTGGGGTAGATTCTGCCGGATGGTTTTCTTCACAGGTTTTTATGAGTTGGAGGGGTGAGTGTTGGCAGGTGTCCATTTTGGTCGGCCTCAAGGAAATGACTCTGTTGAGTGGTTTTGACCGAGGGGACCCGTATATTTTTGTGGCGAGTGAGAACGGGCAGAAGTCAGGACGAGACAGGGCAGGAGTAGACTCCCATGGCCCTCTAGCCTGGGTTGTAGGGTTGAGGGAGACCATGGAAAAGTTGACTTCAGCAGTTCTCAACACTGATCCCAAACAAGGGACTAGAAATGGTTTGATGGTAAGCGTGATGGGGGTGGGGGTAGGGGGTAGGGTGTTGCCTACTGGTACTTTCTGTGTGGAGGCCCAGACTCCTAGAAGGCTTTCAGTGCATGGGACAGCCACCCACCCAGCCCCACCACAGTTAGGTGAGCCCTTCAGTGTATGGACGAGAACCTGGAGGCCCACAGAAGCAAAGCCATTGGACGCAAGGTCCTGTGGCAAGTTAACACACCAGCAACCAGTGTCCTGAGCGCTGGTGCTTCTAGGTGAAGACTTGGGAGAAGTCGCTCCAACATTGTGTAACTCCTGGTTGGGGAAATGACCTGGGAAGGTTACTGGTGGGTTAGGTTTCCCCAGCTTGAGGTGGAACTGAGTGGGGTTTTCATTCACCAGATGGTTGTGTCTTTGAGGAACCCATGGAGAAGCCTGTGTGGGTGGCTCTGTCACATGGGATTTGAGCAAACACTTCCTTCTTTCTGGACTGCCCTTTGCTGTCCGTTCTGTTGAAATATTTCTGACTTAGCAAGACTGTGCACCCCCCACCCCCCGGTCTCTTTCTCAGAAATGCCACCTTCTTGGCACTCCCTGGGCATGACTCCCTGAATCTCTGCCGTGGCTTCGCCCTGTTCTTTCTTGACTTTTGTAGGAGTTGGCTCCCTCAAGCCAGTGTAAGCCCCCTGAAGGCAGACATCTTTGTGTCTCCATAATGCATAAAGCAAGCTCTATTCAGTGTTCACTGAGTAAAATTCTCTATAGGATTACAATGAAAACCGGATGGCTCCTTATGTATATCCTCCAAGCATTCATTCATGCGTTAATCGATTGGCTTTTGGAGAGGTACAAAGGCCAGTATCGATGTCCTTATTAAAATCTTATTATTGTCTAAATTTTGTTTGGTCGTCTGAAGTTTTCCTGTGTGAAAGGGCTGTAATGTCACCAACAAAAGTCAAAGCCCCGGAAGTTTCTTAGACATGTGCTAAAAGTCACCGTGACCAGATGAACCACCTTATGTCAGTTCCCCTTATCTGCACAATGGAGAGTTGGAGCCGTGGATTGTTCCTGTTAATTGTTGATGTCACCCCACAAGCTGACTGTGCCACTTTGAACCGAAGTAGCTTCCTTCCCTAGCGCTATGCATTCATTTTCTAGCTCAGAGGAGGGCCGAGATGGGCATAATTGGCTTATATCTTTATTTTTCTCTGTGTGGTGAACCTGTACATATAAGAATTTCTCCAGCCTTTTGAGATGAGGGTATAAATTGCACTGTGCCTTGTCTTTGCATCTTTTACCAAGAAATATTTTTGTTTTGTGAGCTTTTGGCTTGGATGAGGGATTCATCCTTACCTTACTTCAGTAACTCCCACCAGAAGAGGACAGTTGCACCCTGTATATTCAGCTCTCTTTAGAGCAGGGGTCGGGGACCTTTTTGGCTGAGAGAGCCATGAACGCCACATATTTTAAAATGTAATTCTCCGAGAGCCATACAATGACCCGTGTACGTTATGCATTATCCAATAAAAATTTGGTGTTGTCCCGGAGGACAGCTGTGATTGGCTCCAGCCACCCGCAACCATGAACATGAGCGGTAGGAAATGAATGGATTGTAATACATGAGAATGTTTTATATTTTTAACGTTATTATTTTTTATTAAAGATTTGTCTGCGAGCCAGATGCAGCCATCAAAAGAGCCACATCTGGCTCGCGAGCCATAGGTTCCCGACCCCTGCTTTAGAGTGTGGCCGATGGCATGGTAGAAATAAGGTTCCTGAAAGAGCTGATTCAGAATTGAGGGTTTCCTAGGACAATGGCTTGGTACTCCTCTCTTGTTGTGTTCCTTCCCTTTTTCGGTCTCCCCTCTCTCCACTGCTCTTTCTAAACGAGGTATATTCATGAGGTCGTTTTATCTGAAGCCACCTGTAGTTTGCATGCAAAGAGAAAACTGTAGTTGCTAATAATGTGGATGTTGTATATACACGCACCTATTGAACATGAACTCTCTTAAGGAAGAGCCTTGGTTGTTCTGTTGTTGATGTGTTGCCTGTATGCTTTTAAGTGTCTCAGTTTCTGATCCCCGTGTCCTGGACCCCAAGAGAAGAGTTTATCTCTTGGATTAGCTGTTTTGCGTTTCTTTTCTAAATTCATTTTCCGTGTTTGTTTTGTTTGCTCTCCAGTATCTGCAGATGAAATGGCCGCTGCTCGATGTCCAGGCTGGGACCCTCCAGAGCAGACAAGCCCTCAAGGACGCCCGCTCCCCGTCACCCGCACACATTGTGGTGAGTGACCTTACAAAGGCAGTCGCTCCCTTTCTTGGGGGAGGGGAGAAGGTGAAGAAAATGCTTTCTGGTGGATAACAGGCCTCGTTTATCAGTGTTTCTTTTTTTTAAAAAAAATATTTTCTTTGGCATATTCTTGGATATAGTTTATATCCAGAAGGTACTTGCTTTCTCCTGTTGGACCTTAGCAATTATTACTGCCCTCGAAATTTTCCCACCTGTCCTTTCTCCCAGTACTGGGTTAGAACCGAGCTTTGTGGGCTCCAGTTAATAGGCACAGTTACCATGGTGCGTGGAAGGCTGGAAATGGTATCAAAGCAATTTTAAAGCTACAGTATCCCCAAATCTTTCCTGAAAAAGTCATTTAAGGTGAGTGGCAGAGGAGGGAATTAGAAATCTCGAAAGGAAGTCCTGGATTTAAGACTTTCCAGCTCCGGCCCCCCAATTTATCTTAATTGTTGGAAGGGAACTTGTACATTAACATCAGAAAAATTTCTTCTGGGCTGATTGATTGTTCCAAGAAATGAATTTAGAAAGACTTAAATTAAATTTAATCTGTCCATCTATGGTTTTGAAAGTGTGGGGCTTTAATATAGGAACTGTTTGTTTGTAGTGCTAAGAGGCCACCACATACCGTGTGTCCACATATATTTTTAATGTACTTTATAAGGATTTTGTAGGCTCTGGAAGTGAAATTTATAAATCAACCTCTCGAGAAGATAGCTGACCCTTATTAGAATATTCTCTTCTATATTATTTGTATCATGAGCTGGACTTTATACTTTTGAAATCATTAATGGATGACATTTTTATAACAAATATGTGACAGAATTATGCAAAAATTCATGTATTTTTTATTTAAGTATCACACAATGTAATCGACACATGTATTTTGCTTGTAATTTCTAAAACATGGCAAAATAATTTTCTTAACTAGAAGAACCTCAAGATGCATTGTGTCAGAATTCAGGCTTACTCACTGCCTCCTTATTTTGTAGCTTGTTATAATGGAGTATATATTATTTAATGAATTATGCCTCTGTTCTAGGAATATTAAATACATGTGCGTATGTGTGTGTATATATTATCACAAAGTAATTTATTTCTGTAACGCCACATCTTGGGTCCTTGTTGGTGGAAATGTCTTACGAATCTGTGTGTTATAAATGAGGCACATAGAAAGAAGGTTGATGTTTTCCAGAGACTTCCTCCTTCCTCTAACCTCACAATAAAATGAATGCTCATCATTATTATGTGCTCTTACAATGCTGAGATTTCAGGGCTGGAGGTGACCGTAGACCAGTCAGGCCCCACTGGCTGTCAGGGAAGGAGACAGGCGCAGAGATGCCCAATGTCACACACTGTGTTAGGGGCCAGAGCGAGGACTGGACCCTGTTCTCGGTTCCCTTTCTGGGGCCTTGTGGATGCTCCGAAGGGAGAGAAAGGAACTTTCTGTGGCTCGTTCTCTTCGGCATACTATAAACCGGGTCATTGTCAGGGACAGTGTCCTAAGTGTAAAGAAATTGTTGGCTCAGGGTTCCGATGCAGCTGTCTCCTAGAAAAGGGAATGCCTTGTAAAACAGTATTTTTAACAATACCCCAAGATTTTTAAAAAGTGTGATTGTTCCGGAGTCCTCGAGGGTAAAACGAGGAAGCCTGTCCGTCTCACGTTTCCTGCCTTCTTGAATTTCCCAGGAAGGGTCTCGGCCGTGGGGTTTCTTTCTCTGCTTTTGGAAGTGCTTGGCAGGACTCACCCACTTTTTTTTATGTCCAGAGAAAAAGGATATTGTTTTAAAAAATCTGGAAAGCTTAGGGCTTTTTTTCTCTTTGAATGTGGAGAGAAGATGCAATTTTTAGAAGTGGTTCAGAGTGGACACAGCATCTCATAGGTCTGGCACAGCGGTGCACGGGCCCATACCTGTGCGCAGGAGTGGGGATTTGTCCGTTGGGGGAGAGGTAAATGATCACCCTCCTCTCTAATCCCCACCCCCCAAATCTCGTAAGAACAGATGCCACCACTTAGGCTTTAAGCACCTTATTTTCATTTGTAGAATTAATAATCCGAGCAGTTGTTAAAACAGTTTTTCAGAGCCAGTGTGGATTTTGGCGAGGAATGCAGTGTGTGTGTGTGTGCTTTGGTTTTATTTTCCTCTGCTGTGTGTTCGGAGGCGTATTTACCATAGCAACCACTCTGGAGAACACCACCCTTTAGAGATGGAGACCCTTGTCCAGAGGAGCCACAGCTGGCAACTGTAATCCGATCTGTTGTGCTTTCTGCTCTGTTCTGGGGGCCTGGGGAAGGACCGTGCCAGAGGTTATGGGTTGGTGGTGGAGGGGCGTGCTCTGGGAGCTGGAGAGAGGAGAAAAGTCATAGCTCGGACAAAAGAAAACCAGATTTGTGAAATACTCAATGCTGTGGCAGCTGACTGGTGTCTTTGGTTGTGTGAGTCAGCCCTGTAATTGTGCATTTCTGCAATCTTCACCTTATGCCAAGGGGCAGGGAAGGGGATGTCGGGCGCTGGGGGGTGGGGTGGAGGGTGTCAGCAGAGGGTGAGAGGAAAGGAGAGGGTGGAAAAAGACGGGAGATTGTTGGCCGCATGCGGTTTTGGGGATGGAGGAGTCATACACCTTGGGACGGCATTTATGATTACATTTTCATTGGACGTGGAGTGATGGCCTGACCACCACTGGCGTAGCGGGCACAGTGTGCCTGTGTTTATGAAGGGGGCATTCTGCATTGAGGCTGATGTGTCATTTGGCTCCACACGGGCCAGGAGAACCTGGTTCACGTTCAGATTTCCTGATGAATGGCTAACTTTTCTGCAGACACTGGGCTCTCCCTCTCATTTTACTCTTCGTTCTTTTATAAAACAAGACATGGTCACATCACAGTGTTTCATCAGACATGTTTCAAAATACTCGTCTAAGGATTGCTTCCTAATTTCTGCGAAATTTGGATTTATTGTGATTTTCTGGGCCAAGCTGTTTCATAATGATTTCTAATGTTTTCTTTTGAAAACAGAGAAGTGTTCAGTGTTTGCTAGTAATCATTGGAGACTATAACAATCACAGTTTGCTAAGAAAATAACTTTTTCCTGGTTCATATTTGGGGCAGCATTTTCATATGGGAATTAAAAGCATTTTGTCTGAATATTTTAATCTGATTGGATTTTTTTTCATGTGGTATGTGGGTTACCACATTATAAAAAATTGATGTGTAGAATAAATGTTCATAACAAGTGGAGTTCAGTTGATCAAATGGCATTTAAATTAAGAAGCAAGCCATACAAACTTCAGTTCCTGTAATGGCTACAGCATCTTGTTTTATTATAAACCAGCAGCTCCTAATCTGTGTTTTAAAGAAAGAGGACTTTATTCCTTAAGGATAATATCTTAATTTGGGGGGGAAGGGAAGGGCTGGCCAGAGAAATAGGAACTTGCACAACAAATCTCTCTCTCCCTTTCTCTTCTGCACTTTCTCTTTCCCTGTACCCCTCCCACCTCCTGCCAAGAAATTCATCTACTTCCTAAAGTCTCAGAGACACTAGCCACAAGGCCAACATTTCCCCACCCCCCACCCCTAACCCTCCTCGTTCCCATTTTCTAAATCACAGAAGTAGCTCAATTTTTCTTTCCCTGTGGTGGTTTTAAATTTATATTTTAAATTTGCCCCCCCCACCCCTCGAAAACGAGTGCCAAGCAGTTGGTTGTGCTAAGCCGTCATGCCTGAGCCTTGGCTGAACTGCCTCCCGCGTCCAGGAAGCCGTGGGGCTCGGGGCTGCTCTGGACGCCACCCCCAGTGTCTCTGCTGTACAAAGTCTTTCATTTAATTTCCTTTGTACCCAGCAAAAAAAGCTTCTGTACCAAAAATGGTGGTATTTTGGTACAGTATGTATCTTACAAAACGGCAAAAGGCTTCAAAAGTTCCCACCATTTTATCTTGGGGGTTTCCTTTTGAAGTGGATGTAGAATTCTACCTTAGGGTACGTTTCTAAGTGGTTCTTGGTCTCGTGTGTTTTGTTGTCTAACGAGCACCGAGGTGTGGGGATGAGAAAGCCGTCTGAATCCCGAGGAGCACAGCCCTCCAGACTGTGTGGTGCACTTTGTTGTTGGAGTTGTTGTTGTTGCTTAAATGCTGAAAGCTAGTGGAAGACTCTTCGGAAATACCGTGTGATGGTTAGAACTTCAGACAGGTCGGGTCTCTGCCGTCTGCACTGAGCATTTTTGCAAGTAAGCTCAGAGGGCACGGCGAGCCTTTTGCTTTTTGTTTCTGAAGAGTTTGGGGTGGGGTGGGGAGGACCTACCCATAGTTAATAATGCAAAACTACTTTGAGGGCATTCTCTTGGTTATGATGTGCACGCAGATGTTTCGATGGGCTACTTGGCTTGGGTTGCAACCTGCCCTTTCTGCCAGAGCATATTGGTGGTTGGTATGTGCTAGGCAGCTCTGTTGCTAGCTGAAGCCCCCACCTGGGTTGGGTGGGGGGCTATTGTTCTAGGAAGAGCACTGGGCACAAGAGGGTATGGCCAGGGAGATGGGATTTCAACAGAGAAATTGGTGAGGATTTTAGGCTGAGATGGCCCCCTGGGAAAATGGCATTTAAAATGACATTTGAATGCTTGATTGGAGTTTGCTAGGTAAAGGTATGAGAGAAGGGCTGGAAAGTGATGGAACATTCCAGGCAGAAGGAAAAACGTGTACAAAGGCCCTAGAGGGGGGAAAATAAAAGCTTGGCTGTGAGAGAAACAGAAAGCCAGTTATGGTGACAACAGGTCTTGAGGACACAGGGAGAGAAGGGTTTGGGGAAGATACGGCAAACTGGGTGTTCAGTCCTAGCCGTCGTGGGCAGTTATTGAGGAGTTTTGCTTGTCTAAGCTGATGGCAGTGGGGATGGTGAAGGGGACAGATTTGGAGGAGGCACCAGCGGAACTTGCTCTGAGGGGTTAGATGTTGGTGTTGAGGGAGAAAGGGAGTCGGGTAGGTGGATGGAGAGTGCCGTCCACTGAATGGGGAACATAGGAGGGGAGCAAGGCTGGGGTGGAAGAGCTGTCTTTATTAGTATTACTTTTTTATTCATTCCAGCTTTATTGATATATAATTGATATGGCACTGTGTTAGTTTAAAGTATACAATGTATTGATTTGATACATTTATATGTTGTAAAATGATTACCGCCATAGTATTAGCTATTGCCCCTATCAAGATATATAGTTACCATTTTTGGGTGGTGAGAACATTTAAGGTCTTTCTTAGCAAATTTCAAGTATACAAGACAGTACTGTTAATTGTCATCACCGCGGTATACTTAGATCCACAGAACTTATTTTTTAACTGAAAGTGTGTACCCTTTACTCAACAGCTCTCCATTTCCCCAGCTCCCAGCCCTTGCTAACCAGCAGCCTACTCCCGGTTTCTGTGAGTTGAGCCTTTTCAGATTCCACATCTAAGTGACATCATATTGTATTTGTCTTTCTGTCTGACTGATTTCACTTAGCATAATGCCTTCAAGGTCTTCCATCCATGTCGCCAATGGCACGACTTTTTTCTTTCTCGTGTTTTCTTCTGTTTATCTGTTGATGGACACTGAGGCTGTTTCCATGTCTTGGCTGTTGTAAATAATGCTGCAGTGAACATGGGCGTGTAGATATCTCTTCGAGATCCTGTTTTCATTTCTTATGGATATATGCCCAGAAGTAGGTTAGCTGGATCTTAGGTGGTTCTATTTTCAATTTTTTGAAGAACCTCTATACTGGTTTCCATAGTGGCTGCACCAACTTATATTCCCACTAGTAGAGCAAGGGTCCCTTTTCTCCACATCCTCGCTAACACATCTTGTCTTTTGATGATAGCCATTCTAACCGGTGTGA
Organism: Saccopteryx bilineata; assembly: GCF_036850765.1. NCBI lineage: Eukaryota > Metazoa > Chordata > Mammalia > Chiroptera > Emballonuridae > Saccopteryx > Saccopteryx bilineata. The sequence continues at coordinate 99,586,945 of NC_089496.1, forward strand.
GATGTTAATTCATTGTGGTTTTGATTTGCAGTTCCCTGATGATTAGTGATATTGAGTACCTTTCTGTGTACCTTGTTGGTACATTTTATGTACCTTCTTTGGACAAATGTCTGTTCCATTTAAGAGCTTTGTTTTTAGAGAGTTTAAGATACCGGGTTTCATGGGCCCCCAAAACAGTACTGGCAATAAGAATAGGAACGATCCAAACTTTTAATTGCCTCTTTAAGAGCAATGTCGATTATCTAGCTACCCACTTGTTTAGAATGTATTTAGGGAAGGTTAGAGAATTCTTCCTTTCCTTTATATGAGTAGCGTTAATTGGCTTTCTCTTGGTCTTGTGCTCACCGTTGATTCAATCATTGATTCATGTTCATTGATGTCACAGATTATTTAGTGATTCTTTGCCATGTGGGAAATAGTATTCCAGATGGCAAAAGAAAGTGAAGTGCCAGTGATGAATGGCAATAACCACAGTAGCAGACAAGCCTGGACCACTTCCCGTATACCAGGCATTGTTCTGGGTGCTTTACAGATGCTTTATTGTGCTGACTTTAGGGAGGAGGAACTCGCCCCTGGGAGGTTAAGTATCTGTCCGGTAGGTCCTGAGAGCCGGGATATGACAGAAGGCAGCCTGGCCCCAGAGCATGCCAGCTTCTTAGCCCCACTGGCCCCGGAGACACAAGTAAATGAGCACGGCGTGTGGTATGCTGAGGGCGGTGACGACGTACCTGCCCCAGCTGGACAGGGCGGCAGGGCTCAGAGACCTGCTACTTGGGTAGCGGGACACGTGGTTGGTTAGGATTTTGGTTTCTGGCTGTGGCTACTGCAGGGGACTGAGGACACATTGTGGGGAGGGAGGGCATTCTGGAATGGGGCAGGGGGACTTGGGGGCTGGGACCCTGTGACCGTGTGAGCCTGTGATGATTTCCTGAAAGCTTTCCCCTGTGCACCGTCTGCATTCCCTTCTCAGCATATGCCCTTTCCACTGTGACTCAACCAGACTTTCTAGAATACTTGGCATGTATTTCCTAGCCGTGGCTGAGTTGGAACTTGCCCATTTCACAGACAGGACCATGGAAAGGGTGGATATTTGGTCTAAGGATATAGAGCAAGCCTGTGAGCATCACAAAGGTATTATTTCTATAAGGAGAGTGAGGAGTCAGGCGACCAGGTTATCTTTTTTTTTGGGGGGGGAGTAGTGGTTAGGATCAGGAGTGCTTTGAAGGGACAGAGTGGAGTGAACCCCAGGATGTACCAGTCTGTGGTTAAAAGCCCCAAGCTTCCGTCTTTGCTTCCAGAAAATACTCTGTGGTGAAGAATTCTGAAGGTCTTGAGGTTTGGGTTGCTGGTGTGGCATCTGACCACCGTGGCGATGGAAAGTACTCTGCCGAGAAGGACTGTGTAAACTCTGTTCTGTCCCCTTCAGATTAGTATCACAGAAAGTTTCACAACCTTAAGGTCACATGTCACGTCACCCACGGCCGTCCCTTCTGCTGTGTAAGTCTCCGTTCAGAAGTCCATGGTCCATACTCTTCTCAGATAGCTGGAACATTTATCTCAAGTGTTTTCTGTTTCCTTTTGGAGCACCTAAGGAAGTTCTGCCTTTCTGTTGCAGCGAGATCCCTTTCTCTGAAATACACACTCCTTGCTTGGGTTTTGCTGTCCTGTTCTGCTTGTCCTTCCTATTTTCCCATCTGGGAATTTTGAAGGCTGACACACCCACCTCTCTTTGCTGAGTCTTCTTCACAGTTATCCCCAGCTCCCAACTGTAGCTCACGTCCTCAGTGACTGATCTGAAACTGCTTAAGGAATTGGAAGTGCTAGTTTTCCATTTAAAGACCCTACCTCTCAAGTAAGTGAAATTCATTTTTACTTTATTTATTTGTTTATTTATTTATTTTTTACAGGGACACAGAGAGAGGCAGAGAGAGGGATAGATAGGGACAGACAGGAACAGAGAGAGAGAGAGAGATGAGAAGCATCAATTATCAGTTTTTCGTTCGAAACCTTAGTTGTTCATTGATTGCTTTCTCATATGTGCCTTGACCGCGGGCCTTCAGCAGACTGAGTAACCCCTTGCTCAAGCCTGCGACCTTGGGTCCAAGCTAGTGAGCTTTTTGCTGAAGCCAGATGAGCCTGCGCTCAAGCTGGCGACCTCGGGGTCTCGAACCTGGATCCTCCGCATCCCAGTCTGACGCTCTATCCACTGTGCCACCGCCTGGTCAGGCGTGAAATTCACTTTTAAGTGTAGCTTTCCTCCTCTGTAACATCTGTGTTCATTGCGGGCAGTTTGGAAACGAGCTCACCATTTCAGCATGTAGAGATTACTTTGGGAATAATTTGGTATATTGGTTAGAATATAAAAGTCCTTCTAGACTTTTCACTCTAGTGTGTTAATATTTATATTTGTTTTTAACATCTTTGAGCTTTTCGCAGTGCTCAGTGTTTCCAGCACTGTATTCATTCAAAATGAAAATTGATGTAGTGAATAAGCACTTCTTCCATTTGATTAAAATTCTTTAGGATTTCTGACCACAGAACAGCCCATAACATTATACCCCAATTTGCTTAGTCAGTGCTCTATAGTTGGGCCTTTAGAGTATCTCCTTTTGTTTCTTTTATTCTAAATTATCCTGTGATGAACATCTGTGTGCGCTCCCCTCCCTCTAATTATTTTCTTAGGATAGATTCCTAGGGAGAAAAGCAAGAGGACAAAATTTATAAAAATTTCCTGATACATAGCTACAAATTATCTTCCTGAAAGGCCTCCACTTTTACACCCATCAGTAGTGTGTGAGGGTTAGACCTACCATGATGGTGAATGATTGTAAGGTCTTGTTCCAGAAGAGATCCAGCCATCCCACCATCCAAGTCAACGTCCCTAGGCCTTTCACCTTCAAAACGGGCAAACAAAAGTGACTGCTTCTTCAGTGATTAGCAGGTTTTAAAGTTCGTTGATGGTGGTGTGATTTTTGTGGAATTACATATATTCTTCTTTAGCCACCTCACAGCATAAGTCCTTGGAAATAACTTACAAGCCTCCTCCATACATGCAGCGCATTTTCACTCAGTTTTAGAAAACTTGGAGTATACTTTTATAACCTCAAATCGTCACAGAGTTCCTTAATTTTAGTATCCCTTTGTTTAATGGCATATTATTGTGAAGATATTATTTCTTTGATGCGGTGTGTGATCTTGTTTAGTATATGACTCTGGACTACGTGTTTTGGGAAAACATACCTACTTTTCAAAGATGCCATTTGCTGTTGTGTTTAAGATCAGCCCACAGAAAGTGGGCTGGAGAATTGATCCTGACCATTTCTCAACGCTGTATCTTGTGCTTTGTGGAAAGATCTTTGACAGCTCTGGCCAAACGTTTCCTGACATTTGTCTCACCAAGTGTGTGAGTAGGTTACTGGAAAATCAGTCTCTCTCCTAAAATAGGTTGAGGGAAGCCCTGGGCCATGTGGTCAGCCCTTTTCTCTAGCACAGGGCCTGGATCTTCTGGGTCCGGCGCCTTTATAAGGAGGCGTTCCTAAGGCGCTTGTTCTGCAGCCTCTTCAGGGAGGAGATTGGAACATACTTTGGAAAATTGTTTTACTTTCAGCACCTGCTCTGTTTACTAAGCGTGGGAGCCTGTTTTAAATTAACATGGAGCCTAACTCATGGTTTTGCCTGTGTTTATTTTTCCAGTAAATAAAACAGAAGTGCTCATTCGGCACCCATCCTGTCCCGCCGTTGTCTCCTCCTGTCTCGCTGATGAACTCTTGTGCATGGGGTTCGTCTCTCCAACAAGACTGTATGTTTCTCATGTTTCTCGAAGCCAGGGGGCCCCATGGTTTATTTCTTTGCGTGTGGCTTTCTTCCCACCTATTGTGGTGCTTTGCTAATTAAGCAGAAAACCAGTTTCTGTTGAGGGACTGGAGTCGATTTAGTCTGGAGGAGCGTGACTTCGTCGTTACCGTAAGGAGTTCAGAATCATCCTGGTGAGCGCAGAGCGGGCCCACATGTCTTACTTTCTACGTGACGGGGTAGCCTGCTTTGGAGAAACATAATTTGGGGTTATGGCATTGTGCAAGCTTTGCCAGTAACTTGATGATCCACCCATACACATGCCAGCTCAGAGAGGAGCATGTCTAATCGCGACAGTAGCATCTGTACAGAATGTGGTTAACATGAATGCTCCAGAAGGCCGGGCTTGTTAGGGTGTCCATTGCTTTACAGTCTTCGTTTAAACCGATTGTTCCTTCTGGATCCTGGGGTGGGGTGACTGAACTTTTAAAGCGAGTGGCCCATTGAAAAACCAGCCCTTGCTGATTTTTTTTATGGGAAATGGGTATATTTCAACAATGAGGTGATAGGGCATATGAAGTGTTTTTATAATTGGTTTGTTCATGGCTTGTTCATATTAATTTACCCTTTTTAGTAAATTAATATGGAGGGAACACCTGGGTTTAGGATTGTTCCTTGGATTATGCTGGGATCTAAGGAGGGACAGAGCCTAGAGAGGGCTGGCTAGGAAAGGTCGTTGTCATGTCCATTTGGCATATAAGGACGTGAAAATACCGCGAGCTAGCTGAGTTGCCCAGGATTCCACAGGCAGGGGGGCCGTATCCGGACCGTCATTCAGGTGTTCGTTCCAGCCGCACACTTTCTCCTGCACACCAGATTCAGCTTTCTTTTGGGTACCAAACAGACGTGGGAAAGTCAGCACAGCACGTTCGTCTTCAGAATCTTTGTTGCCATGCCTCCCCCCCCCCCCACCTGTTACTCCCAGTGTTTCACACGGCAGTAAAGATGAATACCAGTTACCAGTGGCGTAGGCCCCAAACCTTACACTCATCTTTGATTCCTCTTTCTCTCTCGCACCCACATTCAATCCATCAGCTATCCACCCACGTGTCATATTAGCTCTGCCGGTCAAGTGTTTGGAATCTGGCCGCTTTTAACCGTCTCGGTTATTACGTCTGGAGTCCGGTCTGCTTACATCTCTCATTTGGATGTTGCCAGAGTGCCTACTCTGGTCTTCCTGCCTCCTACCCTTGTAACTTCCCCTCATCCATCTTTGGTGCCTACAGTCTATTCCTATACTTGAGAGGGCCTTTTAAATCCTTAGACAGATCATAGATATCCCTCTGCCGAAACTTGGCAGGATAGATTTTTGTCTTTTGAAAGAAACCCAGAGCACTTGGCCCTGTCACCTCATTGAAAGGTGGGACTTTGAGATTCAAGGGCTCAGATTTGAGAGCTTAAAGTTGTGTTGGCTGGAGGAGAGAGGGCCAGGGGGTAACAGTAGGCCGAGTGAGCCCCCTCCATCCGTCTTTGCTAGTGCAGCAGGATGTGGCACGTGTCTTGATCATCCCCCTGTGGGGCCCAGATGCTTCCTGGCTGGACCGCATCTGCGCCCCGCCCTCCCCTGAAAGCGCGTTCCGTCCCGCCATCGCTTGTCTGCAATGAGAAGCTCGTGAAGAACTCTGAACAGTGTGTTGCAATCTGTTTTCCAGCCAGAACCTGCATAGCGGGCAGATCTGGGCAGTGATTAAGTGCATCACTCGGGCTGTTTAATAGGCTTGAATGAGACAGGGTCACTGTGTGTCCAAGTGCCATGAGCCAAAGGCCTCTTGTTCTTCCCGCTGCAAGGGCACAAGCTACCTGTTTCTCTCTCTAGGACATTGTCTCTGTTGCTCAGGTGCTGAGGTGAATAAGTAAGCAACTGTTTAAACAGGCTGAAGAAGGAAGGAAAGGCCACATCACATAGCTTAGGACCGGACCAGTCTATAACTCCCAAAGACCATCCATGTCAGGTGCTGGGGCCCCATTATCAGGACTGTGCCCCCCCCACCCCTCCAGCCTTTCACTCTCCGTTTCCAGTGCTCCTGAATTTAGACCTGACTCAGGGACACATGTAAGATCCTAAGAGAAGTGTTTTTTCCCCCAGCCCTTTCAGACTTAAGGAAGAAGCCAACCTTGATGGGTGGAGGTAGAACGTAAAATCTAATAAAAGTGTCTCAGTAACAGAAGAGGAGCAGGGCCAAGCAGAAGGGCTTTCTGGGTAAACCCTTGAGATGATTCAGTTGAAACTCAGGAAGAAATCGGGAAAAAACATTTTTTTGGAAAGAGGTAGCAACCCCCTTCAGCCAAAGCCCATAAATGAAGGAATGTCTGAAACCCAGAATTGCAACAACTGAAGCAAGAAGGACATTGTTAGAGATCGAATTAGTAAATTTGACTAGTGGAGACCATCGCCATTTTTAGCAGATAGCTGGGTATCTTCCCTCCGTCTTTCCTCGAGCCCCTTCCCACCCAGCTTGCACAAAACATTTATTGGTATCTCTAATTTTCTTTCTTAAATTATCAAGTTGTTTTCAGGTATTGAGAGTACCATCTCTATACTGATCTTCCAGTATAAGAAACCAGATGTTAAAAAGGAGTAGATCTGAAGATGGTATTTTTCTCTACACCATTTTTTCCCCCTGCTCTAGCAGCTTCCTTCTCCACCCTCTAACTATGGGGAACTACCTTTGCCCTATTCTCCTGGTCCTGGGAGACATGATTGGGCAAGAGGCAGGCATGTGATTGAAGGCAGATACTCACAAGTCTTCCCTAAGAAGAGAGGGTCTAAATCTATGGCTCTATGCAGCCTCTCTGACACGCCATAAGCATGTACATGTGCGTGTCGCTGAATGCAGGGGTGCATGTTTGCAGAAGATTAAGAGGTGTGTGGGAATGTCTGGAGACCCATCCTGGACTGTCCCCTTAGGAAGCCAGCTAGTTTGAGGTGGTTTTCTGTCAATTCAACCAAGTACTGTTGTCCAAGCCTTCATAAAAAAGTTGTTCTTTGGAAATTTTAATTCTTCTGAGTTAAAAATGCTGAACCATGAACTGATTCTTCTACACTGTCAGTAGGGTCCAGCGTGAGCAGAACACACTTGTGTTCTTTACAAATGGGCTGATTCTTGCTAATATGGGAGTTACTTTCAGAGAGGGACATGCTATTAACAATTTTCTCCTGCAAACAATTTTTAGAGAGGTTTGTGTGAAGAAACGAGCAGTTTCCATGGTTTTCTCCTGTGGTCACGGGGAATTTTGAAAATGAACTTTAGGTATTTTCATGAAATTCCTGTTTGATATTTTTAGTTTCTCAGAGTTTTCTTTTCTGGCTGCTACTTAACGTAGTCATCTTTGCCTTAAAGCTCTATTATTACTGTTTCTTAGGACTATTAAGAAACAACCAGTTAACTAATGGTATTAAATAATCCCCCCCTCCCATCTTTTAAAAAAATGTGGTAATAGCCCACATAAATAAGGAGGCACTACTGTAACCTCAGTAATCTCCTCTCCTTATTAACACATTATTTTGGGAGCAGTCCTTTATCATGGACAGTTTGGTGGCAAAATGAATGTACAGGTGTCTATTTCTGTTTATTGATTATTACAACTCTACTATTTGAGGACCTTTCCATCCATTTTTCTTTAAAAATACATCTAAACTGTGGAAAGATCCTGCAACTCCAAAAGACTAAAACTGTTGTTGCAAGGACTTTGAGCGGAGTGCAGAGTTTGTACCTAGATTGTAGGCTGGGCAGGTCAGCTTGGAGCAATGTGTGAAGAGAGATTGTGAGGCCTCAGGGCTCAAGGGAAAGAATGAATGTATTGATGGATTAACATCGGCCAAAGGGGAAGGAAGATAGAGGAAGGGACAGTAGAGGTGTGGAGCGTAAGACAAAAGCCAAGGAGGTATTCTATCACCTAAATAGGATTTATTCCAAGAAAAGAAATGATTGCAATCCAGATTCCAGGGGTCCTGGCAAGCCACGTGGCAAAGATGGAGGAAGTGGTTTATAGAGGGGAAGAGGAAGTTAAGGGGAGGAGTTATTACAACCATAGAGCTCGGTTGTAACCAGAGAGTCCTTCCTGTTATAGGCCTCTTGCGATGACCTAAGGTGTGAGAGCTCCCCCTATGGATTCTCCCAATTCCTGTCTCCATCAAGCTATCTGTCATACATTTTAAGACCTGTCACAGCTGTCACTGGTACTTTAAGGCAATTAACGTTTTGAGAAAGTGTCAGAAATCGAGACTTCCTACTGGATCTATCAGAGCCCAGTGAAATGTCCAGTAAGGTGTCACAGTGAAGAAAATTCTTACTGAGGCACCACTTGAAAACTTGTTCCAGATGAAGTGATAGGAAAGAGGAACAATTTTCATCGGAACCAGGAATGAGAATGTGCCCAAGAAAATGAGCCTAGATGTAAGATCTAGGCTGTGGCTTAGCCGGCTTGATTTATTCCCCTTAGTCCTTCCCCCGGATGGGGTGTCTCCTTGCTGTCCACAATCAGTAGGCTCTACAGGATGTGACACGGACCAGGTGCGATGTGCAGGTTCAGGCCACTCTCTCTGCATCACACTTGTGACTGCTGGCAGTGTACACAGTCATGTTTCTCCCAGTTACTAAAAAAGGGACTTCAAATTTCATTCTTCCCACTCCGCAGTTCAGAGTTGCATGAGTGAAAAACCAGATGTGTTGAAAGGGAGCAATACTGTTAATGATATTTAGACATTTAATTTGGAATATTTAGGTTTTTTTTTTTTTTGAATGAACCAATTTCTTAGGTATTGAGTTTGTTTTTGGTGCATACCTCCGACGACTTTGTCCTGATTTGTTTTCTGTGCTGTGTGTCCAGGCCCGATGGGAGACAGGCACAGCTCTCCTGCCATCAGTCTCATGGTTAAGTTTCAGAACACGATTTGAAAAATATAACCTGCTGAGAGACAGTGAGGACATACGGTGAACCAATGTGTGCTTGAACATCTGTGCGGATTAAGTGGATGGGCTGGGGGTGCATCTGTCAAAGAGAGGGCGGGTGGACCGTTGGCGTGGGGAGCTGGGCTGCGGCTCCAGGGGTGGCCAGCAGGGTTGGGTTTGGACCACTAGTGTCTGGATGCCTATGTGAGTTTCCTCCAGAGGTTTTCAGTTGGCAACATGGAATCAGCTGGCTATGCAGCCATGGGTAGGGATTGCTGGTATCCTGTTAGGCCCAGGGGTGTGACCCCAGAGGTCAGAACAGAAGCCAGAGGAAGGAACTTGGGGAACTATCTCTGCTTTGCACCATCCTAGAGCCTCACGTCCAACAGGATTACTAATCACAGACCAGAGTCTGATTCTCTTGTGCTAGCTCTCCTATTCCTGGTTTTTCTTTTAATCTCAGACTAAACCCTGGACTTCACATGTTGAAAAGGAATGCCAGAGATCTCTTGGGGTACAGCCCTCATTGTGGTCGTTAAGGATTGAGTGCATTAAGACATAGAAAGATACAGTCAAAATCATGGCGATAGTAGCGGCTCACTGAGCACTGACTAGTGACAGGAACTTGACTCCTCCAGTTTACCATTCCAAGTCATTGACATGATGGTTGCACTTAATCCTTACACACCCTTTTAAGTTAGCTGTTGTTACTGTCCTATTTTACAGATGAGGAAACTGAGGCTTAGTGGAGGGGAATGGAATGGCCAAGGCCACACAGGTAAGTGGCAAGAGCTAGCATTTGGTTGCAGGGAGTGTGACTCCAGTCCGGGGACCCGCACCTGGAGTGTTAAACTACTTCTATCAGGAACAGGGACACACCCAAGGTGGGGCAGCCTCCCAGACACAAACCCATTGGTGCTGGTCAGGCTACCCCAGTTGTGCCTTTCTGATGCTGTGAGTTCCTTTGAGGAAGTGAGGCTTTGTAAGTTCCTAGGGAGGAAAAGGTATGAACTCACTGCAAGAGAAAGGACCCAACAAAAGAGATTTGCATTAAGATCAGCCTTCCCTTCATCTCAAATTGTCCCCTCCCTTCACACCATGTGAGTGGGCTTCTGCAGACTGGAGGGGAAATTTACAAATCTTTTTGGTGAGTTACATTGGATGAAAAGTTTTTGTGAGTATTTTAGTACCGGGCATAGTCGCTCTTTAATTTATCTTTTGTACAAATTTGGATTTTTTAAGTATTGGGGTTTTCCAAGAGGGTTGGCAGTTCTCAAACAAAAATTGGTAGTTTCAAAAGATAATAGAACATACTCAGGTACCTGCCCACCTAATGTAACAATGACCAATTATCTCTCCTGTTTCACAGAACAAAACCAAACCTATGTTCCCTAACCTAGACCTCCCCTCCAGAGAGAACTTCTGCTAACATTTGATGTCTTTCCAGTCCAGGTTTTTATACTTTTTCTGTACATATACGTGGATCCATAATAAGTTAAAATTAATGTTAGTGGTTTTTAAGCCTTAGGTAAGTGGTTTTATATTTCATAGCATTCTATAGCTTACCTCTCTATGCAACATTGTGCTTGAATTTTACCCACATTGTACGTTTAAATCTAGTTCGCCCATTTTAACTGCTGTGTACTATTCCATTGTATGGATATATCCACAGTTTTTCCATTTTTGTATTGATAGTTAATTTGAGTTCCTTACCATTTTATAAGATTACAGATAGTGCTACAGTAACCATCTGTGGGTAGGTATACTAGGCACAGGCGTATGTATCATATAAGCATTTCTCTGGGGTTCATAGAGGAATTGGTAGGACATAGATCTCTGGTTTTCAGCTATAGTTCACAAGGCATTGCCAGGCTCTTCAACACGATTGGATCAATTTGTAACTGCATGGCCACTTTCCCTACAATCTCACCAACACTTTATCTTGTCAGACTTAAATTTTTTGCCAGTCTGATGACTATAAAGTGTCATATTATGTTTTAATTGCTTTTCATTTGTTTTCTGTTTCTTCTGTGGCCTGCTTGGTTTAATCCTCTGCTCATTTAAATGAATCAGATAGTTTTTCCTTATTGATTTCTAGGAGCTCTTTATATAATATTGGTAAACTGGAGACCTGGTTCTGTGTTGGAAATACTTTATCCCAGTTTGTGATATTTGAAAACTTTGCTTAGATGGGTTTTTGAATAATGAAGTTCTAAATTTTAATGTACCCAAATTTTCTATCTTTTTCTCTGTGTTTTCATTTTGTGCCTCCTTTAAGTAATTACAAATACTGCAAGCAGTCAATTCAGGAACTGGGAATCTTGATTAGATGCCTGCTATCTGAAAGCCACATCTAAGAAAATTACTTTTCATTGCTAGGAATTTAAGCCAGAGGATCGACTTTAAACTTGAATTTAAATATGATTAAAATGAGTCACTTGCAGCAAGTTGTAGAAGCTGTACACCGGACCCCTGTCTAGAAAGTATGGCTGTGCAGGGGCCATCAGTAACTGTTGGTCATGTATCAGTAAGGTACTGGGTACCTGGCTCTGGGACAGAAGCTTTCTGTATTTTATCTTATTGATCTTCCCAGCAGTCCCCCTTGAAGTGGGGGATATTATCCTGTTTTAAAGATAAGGAAACCAGAGCTTAAAGAAGTTAACGGAAGAGGCAAGCAGCAGAGCCAAGGTTCAAATCCGGATCCATCTGACCACAAAGCGCGGGTGCTTAGTACCGCACCCCACTGCCTTTCTGAAAGGGACTTGCAATTTGAGTTCTGACATCTTTATATGTTATTTTCAATTTGAATCTAGTTGGAAAGAAAGGAGGGATAAGAGTGGAGGGCAGAAAGAAAAAGGGGCAGGACTTGAGATTCCATAACAACAACTGCAAACCCATCTCGAGGAAGGCAGGTCCGAAGAAATAATTCCGTGTTCATGAAACTAAAACAGTAAAAGCCCAAGTAATTGTATCGTGCAGGTCTGATGCTGAGTAATCACCCTCTTCTGTGTTATTGGGGTCTGTGTGGGGGCAAGAAGTCTAGGAAGCTGTTCCTGCCTAAGGAATTACATTCCAGGGGACTCGGAGGATTTAGGTAACCACAAAAGCCATTTATTCCGTGTACACTGAGATTTCTGCCACTTTGATCCCAAATCCATAGCATAATTAATAAATGAAATGAGTGCAATAGTATGAGGTTTTTTGTTTTTGTTTTGTTCTGTTTTTACAAAGTGTACTTTTAAAATAGCTTTTGGTCTGACATGATTCATTTACCACTTGGAAAAGCGTCGCCACTTGAGATGGGCAGGCCAGGGGACTGCGCCCGGTGGGTAGGTAAGGGCTGCTTCCTGGGACATACGCAGCCCGTGGTCCTGTGTTGGGCCCGGGCAGAGCAAGCCTTTCCAGACGTCGCCCGGACTCTTTAACCCCAGGAGGCCTGAGGCCCGGACTCTTTAACCCCAGGAGGCGTGAGGCCATCATGGGGCCGGAACTGAAACGGGATCTGGTCTGAGTATGTCTGAAGACCACAGACCTCATAACCCGTGAAGATCTTTTTATTTGTCTTGGCCCCTTTATATCAGTTGAGGAAAGTTGCTCTGAGTAGGTGATGGGAATTTCAAGTGGTTGTTGATTGCCTAAGCCGAAGAACCAAACAGCTGCCTTGGTTTCCTCTGCCCTCCTTTGTTTCCCTTCCCTCCTGCCAGGAAAATATCAACGGGCAAGAAAATATTCTTGCTCTCAGGAAGCTTCTGTTCCATTGGGGTGGGGCAGGGGGAGGAGGCCTAGCGACCAAAGCAGTAAACAATCGCTACGGGAAAAGACAATTCAACTAATAAATACAAAAAGTAAAATAAAAATAAGGGATAGTTCGATCACTTATATTATGTGCTGGAGTCTGCCAATATAACTTCAATTCTTAACAATCATTTGGAGAACAGGTGCTAGCATGGTTACTGCTCCCATTTTACAGATGAAGAAATTGAAGCCCGTGGAGAAAGGAAGTGGCTTCTTAGCTGGAAAGCCAGACCTTTGCAGTATTGGTTTGGTCAGTGGCTAAGCTCTTACTCGCTGCTGTGCTCGTCTTCAAACTGAAATCGAGCAAGGCATTTCAAGTAGAGGCGGGAGCTGTGGGGAATGTAAAGAAGGAGAGGGGGACAGAGAAGGACCACGGCCTGGGGCTGCTGTAGATGGTGTTCAGGGAGGGTTCCCGAAAAGACCCTGTTCACGCTAAGTTTGGAACGGTGGGAGGTGCCAGAGCTGTGATGCTCAACCAGTGGGTCAGACGGAAGCTTCCGGCAGGAAGGAGTTACTGCTTCGCACGTGTGCTATACTGGTTCCTTAGGGCCTTAACAGGAGGAAGAATGCCGTGGCTGTAAATGTTACCTTTGGCCCTTGGGGATCCTGTCTTTCCACCTGGGCTCAGTAATAACTGGTGACTGCCCAACGGGGCTTCCTTTTAGGACACAGCAGAGAATGGCGTATTAGATTTAAATATGCCATAAAGGCGTCACCGTGTATTTCAGTGTCTATGATGATCCGGAGCTGGGAGGCTGCAAAAGAGTCTGGAAGGAGCAGATGAAAAGGGGGTGGGGATTCCTTCTTTCTAAACAAAGAGGCAGCAGTGGGAACATGGCCAAACACCGTTTTTGGAGAGGGTATGAGGGGAAGGAAGGTGTAGATGGTTAGTGGGAAAATGTGGTTCTATACAGCAGTCATCCCCAACCCCCGGGTCGCGGACCGGTACCAATCTGCAGAGAAAGAATAAATAACTTACATTATTTCCGTTTTACTTATATTTAAGTCTGAATGATGTTTTATTTTTAAAAAATGACCAGACTCCTGACGCTTGTCTCGGTCACATGATACATTTATCTGTCCCACCCTAAAGGCTGGTCCGTGAAAATATTTTCTGACATTAAACCGGTCTGTGGCCCAAAAAAGGTTGGGAACCACTGCTATACAGAGAATTGAGGGCAGTCTGAGTTGGCTCTGCCGTCCTCTGGGACAGCCGACAGCCCCGGCCCCATCCTTGCGCTGGTTGGCTTACTGGTGAAAAGATGGAGCTGTGTATCCAATTGGAGCAATCAAGGGGGTCTGAGGGAGGTTGGAGATCCTGTTCCTTGTAAAAGTTCCAGGTTTGGGGTCTGGAACTCATGTACATTCCTGCCCGCCCTCGCCCTTCCATGTGTGTGTTGTACCCTAATGTGGAGAGAGGACAGGCTTGGACCAGTGGGGGAGAGAGACCTCCAAGCACAGAGTGACAGGATTTGATAGGACACAGCAGGAGAGCTTTGCTCCCTTTATTCTGTGGCAGACCCTGGCACAATGCCATATGCTGTTGAATCCCGTGGCTGCTGCATAGGGTTTGATTCGGTTCAGGCCCATTCTGCAAACAGGAAACGGGCTCACTGCTGTATATGCTTTCCATGGAGATCAGGTGCCAGGAGCTGGGCCCTGAAGTGTCGCCGATGCAACCCCCCCATGTCCAGAAAGGGGTGGTGGTGCTGGTGGGGTGGATGGAAAGGACTTAGGGGAGAGGGCCAGGAAGAGAGTTTTGAGGTTGTGATTCCTACAATTAGCTGAGCAGTGGCCTTGGCTGGGAGGAAAATATTGATGTACCCTTTTTGTTTTTGAACCTGAAATTTGGGTTTTTCGGGCGTATCTGGACTTTTGAATGTTATTCTGAGTCCCGGAGTTTGGATGTTAGATCATCGTAGGTATCCACTCCTGTGGGCGCGTTTCAGCAGCGTGTTTTCAAGCCTCCATAAACGTTGTGAGGCTTTTAAGGCTGGGTGACTTGTTCAGGCCCCCTCCCCTCACCCCCCTTTGGCAAAACCACGCAGAAACATTGGTATTCGAAAATATTTTGTTACTTTTCTTGGCAACTGTGTCCCAAGAAGGAATTGCAACATAGCCTCCTAGTTTGGAGGCAACTTTCTGGGGAAAAGGCAGGGAAAAGGGGGTGGGGGAGGTTTGGAGTTTGAATCAAAAACAGACACTGAAACTTTAATAAAATAAATGAAGCGGAGCCCTTTCAGCGGAGGGCTGACGGTACTGGTGCAGGTCAGGCAGCCTAGTGGAAATTGACAGGCTGCGAACTGGGACATAAACAAAAATGTCAGACCCTGGGAGTCTTGTTGCTGGACAATGTCTCAATTGTTTCCTTGGTTTTCAAGGCAGCAGGGGAGAGTGGAATATTAACTGTTTACTGCCCAAGGCTGGCTGCGAAATTGCTTTGAGAAGGAAAAATAAAGCCAGAAAATCATATTTTTATTTAGAAACTATTAAACATGTCAGTAAAGTGATAGGAAAAAGAGCAGGTTGTTTTCTCCCTCATTACCTGTCACTCTGCTCTGCATTCCTGGATACAGATATTTTGGGGGTGTGGGTGGGCGTTTGTGTGAAGGGAGAACAGGGTGTTTCTTTTGAAATGTGAATGTTAGTTAGCCTTGCATCGTGTGGGGTTTTAAAGCTCACTGTCCTGTAGGTTATCTGCCCCCCAGAGGCTATGATAGTGGGGTTAGGGAAGGAAGTGTGATTTCTGTTAACAATTTAAATTTTAGTATTCAGCTGATATCCTGTGAGTGTCTGTTCCTCTTAAAAAATGCTTCAATAGTATTCCATCCACGGAATTTTCCGAAACAAGACGTATTCTAACTAATTCTAACGACCCCCAGTGATACAGAAAGGGGGAAAAGTAATGATATCTTAGAGAGAGAACTGGGTACAAAGCAGGTCCGGAAGTCCATTCACACTTGAATTTAGTTGATTAGAGAAACAAACAGCAAAGCCTGGTGTATCAGCCTTTATCTGGGCAAAGTTCAAAACTCAACTGGTAATTATGTCCCTAGTAACTTTAAAAGAACTGTGTTACAAAAGCAGAGACCAAGCCTGCTTCTTCGGGACAGAATGCACTGGGGTTGTTTGTTAGATAAACTTGTTTTAATAAATAGGGGTCAGGGAAGAGGTTCCCGTTCTTGGAAGACTCGGGTTCTAACTCCCTGATAAGTAGAAGTGGTTGTCTTTTCTCTCCCTTTTAACTTTTAAGCTGGAGGTTTGCAGCAGCTAAAGTCAGCTTTGGCTCCTGCTTCCTGTCAGACAGGAAATCACTTCCTTAGCCAAAATTACAAGCTATGGCAAAACTCCTCGGCCACACTGAAAGGAGCATGTTTTTCCCAGAAGACTGTGTTTCTAGATGCGGAAGCATAAATCCGTACGCCATGTGATTGTGGCGTGCCCAAAATACCCAGGGAAGAGTGTCGTGGGAAGGCGGGTGGCACTCCACAGCCAGGGCACTGCCAGGTACGCCAAGAGGTGGCAGCCGCTATGTAAGGATGAGTTTGGAGCCACCCGTGGGGAGCCTGGCCTGTGGCCCGGTCAAGTTCAGGTCTAGGTGAGAGTTCAAAGTGCTTATTTGGAGCCCTGAGATCCTTAGAGTGGTATTCAGGTAAGCTCTCCATGATATCCTCAGAGACTCAGGAGGCTGTGGGAGTCCATTGTCAAGCTTGATGTGCCATATTTCCCCATGTATAAGACACACCTATTTTCAAAAAAATTTGGGGTCTAAAAACTGGGTGCGTCTTACACAGTGGTTGTGGCATTTCAAATGCCATAGATGGAACTGAGGACGAGGCAATATATGAGGACAGTGATTCTTCATCAGACCCAAATGAGGACAAGCTAGTGGATGGGAGTTTTGACAGTGGTGAGTTGTACAAATTTTATGATGAGTAAAACTTGAGTTCAGTAACTTTATGAAAGAAGTTTTTTTTTCCCTTCAAATTTTGGGCCCCAAAATGAAGGTGCGTCTTATACATGGGAGCACCTTATACATGGGAAAATATGGTATATGTTTATTCCTCTTCCCTATTAGTCAGAGTTCTAACTCTCCCCCTTTTGGTAAGTCAAGTTCTCAACCACATGGCTTCTTTCAGAAGACACCTCATGAGTTTTGGGGGCACTGGCCGGCATGGCCCCCTGTGGATGGAGACGTTGGGGCTGTGCTTTTTGGCCATTTCTCAGAGAGCTGACAGATCACAGGTTCTTTCTGCCCTGCCTGGGATGAGCCTGTGTGGAGGCCCTGTGTCTGTGTGGAGTCTGCTCGTCCCTCACCTGGGACAGCTAGGAGATAAACCGCGTTCCCTCCTTGTTTCCTTAATTTGAGGGAAAGGCATGGACTCTGCCGCGAAGAGGGACTAACCTCTGCGATGATTTATACACCCTCCATCTCCGATTCCGCCCTTGTGTCTTGGTACCAGTGAGTATATTTGTAAGGACTCTTGCAGGCATCAATGCAAGCGTGTCCAAATTGTGTTTTTTGAGGTATTGGCTGGAAAAACTGGAGGAACGAGGAGGCCATGTCCCCTAGGAACTTGGCTCCTTGTTGAGCTGAAGGGCAGTGGACTCAGGGCCTGCCTTCCGTCCCTTCTTCCCTCCGAGGGTTATTGATTGTCCTCTGGAACCCTGCCGTCCACGTTCTGACCTTTCTCTGGACAAAGGGGATTCCCAGTTTGCTAGCTGGCGTGCACACTGGCAGATTCGGAGCCAGACAGAGGCCCGCCCGCACTCTTAAGGGCTCGGGGTTTTCATTCTCTGGCTGCTCAAGAGGTAGAAGATGCTCCTACACGAATCTCTTTTGTGATTCAGAAGGGAAGAGAGCTTTAGAAGCCTGGTGTGAAGAAATACGAGAGAAGGGCCAACGTTGTCGTGTTGCACCTGTTTATTTTGTTGTTAACAAAGGGAAGGGGATTCGTCTCATTACACTTTCGCTGGGATGGGGGTGGATGTGGAGAGCAAATGTTTTAACTTCCGCTGTGGCTGATACCATTTGGATCTGCTGTTCAGTGGAATGTTACTACCATGGAAGAAATGAATTCCATGAAGATGACTGACACCAAGCCCTTCATCGAGTCCCTTACTGCCTCCTCCTGCAGAGCCAGATTCTGGAGTCACCTTCAGAAGGCCTCTCAACACTCCTGTATTCTTCCCGCCATCTTGAAACTGGCTGCCTGGCCCCGGGGCTGGAAGCTGCTTAGTGGCCAGTCAGTTCTTCACTCTGTTCCCATGTGCTAACAAAACACATCAATGTGAAGCCACAAGAAAATGGACCCCATCACATTTCCCTAAAAGCCTTAGCCTAGGTAGAACCCAGGAGGAATATAAGTTAACGCTTTCCTGATGTGTAGGGGTTTCTTTTACTGCTTTTGGTCACACTTCTTTCTGTGTGGTTCTTTTATGGTCCTAGCACATTCAAAAAGTTTTTTGTTTCCCTCCCCTTTTGGGGGATTGTGGCAAGTGGGGGGGGGAATAACACATAATGGTTAAGAGGAAGTTTAGTCTTTCTGGGCCAGGTAAAATAATCAACCCAATTAAGGGCCCATTAGGTATTTTAATAATGATTTAAGTTGTATAAGCTAGGGAAGGAGTTGACCCAAGAACTGGAGGTCAAGGTTTTGTGGGCTATTACAATTCCTCAGGAGTCTTTGACCTGAGGGACACTGTAGAGTTGTAATAAATGAGTGAGGGTTTCATTTTGAGCTCTTTACTACCAAAGACTGAATAATAAATTGGGTGTGATGCTTTTGCCCTAAATTGTAATAGCGAGAGAGAGAGAGAATAACAGATAATATGTGTGTGTGTTCATAGATAACACATGCATCACGAGTACTTTGTACATAAAACGAGTACTTGTGCATAAAATTTCTCATCTTACATTACGGAAAACAATGTACTAAATGAAGTCTGGACCTGCTAACTTTGAGTTTCAACCCTCTCTTCCTACTGGGTCACAGCGCTCGCAGATAGGACAGTGATTCTGTTGTGAAGTCACACGCTTCCTGTCACCTCTCAGGGGCTGGCCTTCCTGAGTAAGCCCAGCTTTGAGAAACAGTTCTGAGCTCAGGAACCACCGGCCCCTCCCCATTGTCTCCAGGTCCTTTCTCTGTGGGGTGGTAGTATTAGGAGATGTGAATCTGACCTTAGAGAGAAACACTCTGATGATAGGCTAAGGCTTGTATTTACTAATCAACTTCCCCTTTGACAGTCATTAGCTTTGAGGCCCCAAACCAAGCCATCTGGCTGCTTTTATGTCTGGCCAAGAAACATACTCCTTGTTTCCTCCCCGTTTCTTAAGCAATGAAGCAATGACAGTTTACAGCGCTGTCGGAGCTGGTGAAGGGAGTGAGAGGGCCCTGCTCAGGCTGGACAGAGTGGGGAGCGTGAGCCCTGTGGGCTAAGGGGAATGGCCCCGGATGTGACATTATTTTGGTTATGTTATCTGAAGCTGTTGACCTGGATCTGCTACCTCCCGGGCCTCCCTTTCTTTCTGACTTGCTTCTCTTGCGACCTTCTGTTGGCTGATCCTGAGCCACTTCCAAGGAGCCAGAGGCTGGAGAACGATAAAGAAAGGGGCCCAGAAAAGAGCAATGAAAGTGTTTTTCTTTAGCAAAGAGGGCAGTAAGCCAAGAGATTTGGTAAATATTAAGCCAAAGGGCCAAGCAGGGGAAGATTAGACAGAGATAGAGATAGAGAGAGAGAACGAGAACTTTCACAGATACGTGCACATTGCCTGCACAAGTGTGTTGTATGTATTTGGTTGGAGAGGTGGATTGCAGGGGTTCCCAAAATAGGCCAGTCTAGGGACCTCCTGGGAGGATGGGGGGAGTGCACTGCTACTTGGAGAGACTGTTGAGCACTGGGTGGGTCTGGCCAGCCCTGCACCATCTTGCCTCTCGTCTCCTTAACAGGGACCGTTTCCTTTGGAAAGTCCACCAGCTTTCCAATAGCTCATCAAGCCTTCCCTGCTTTGAGATGACTGAACTTTGACTCAGGCTGGCTGCAGAAACTCTGGCTCCTGTGAAGGACGAGCCTCCTCTGGGTGGCAAGGGCAGGCTCTGAATGGTGGCCGCCGTGGTCCTTCCTCGCTGGTTCCAGGCTTTGCAGGAGGTTGCTGAACATTTAAATGGGGGTAGGACGTTCACATCTGCTTTTATTTTTCCCATTTGTGCAGGCCAGACTGAAAAGTTAATAAATTGTATGAAACCCAAGTAAGCATGGATGTTAAAGAACATTAAATAAATTACATAAGTATGCCTACCTGTAACACTTTTATAAGGTAAATGCACGCGGGTTATTTTGCCATAAATGTGCACACAGACTGAGATTTATTCTAAAGTCCCCTTGTTCCAGCCCTGCCGCTGGTGAAGGTACCACTGTTCCCTAGCCCCGTCCTCCTCTCCCGGGCAGCGCGGCAGTGTGGCAGCCGGGCTCGGAAAATGCGATAATGACGCCGTAAGTACCCTGGTACAAAAGCGGGTTTTTGTTCCAAGACATTGCCTGTTCACAGAGTATAAAACTACTGTGGATGCTTCAGCCAGTTTTTCTTCTTTCCCAAATAAGGCAAGCATTAATGAAGCGACTGAGAGCCGGGGCGCATATGTTGTCATTTCTTAAAGTGAAATTTCGTCCCCTCTGCAGACAGGCCCGTGGATTGTCAGCTGAAGTGTAAGTGTCTAGCCAGAACTTGTCGAGTTGTAGGTCGGGCTGTTAAACTTGTTTATGATTATTGTTACTTCCAGTGGCCCCAGACATCAGTAAATGCTCTGCCTCCATGTGTCCCCGTGTGTGCACCCAGATATGGGGAGGATTGTCCCATTCTGCAGAGAGATGGAAAGGCTCACCAGGTTCCCTCCCACATGTGCCAGGGAGCTGGGCCAGGCCGGCTCAGCTGCCCTGAGGCTGCCACCCGTCTCGTACCGGCTGCGCCTTCCAGAGCCCAGTGCAGGGCTGGGTGGTCAGGGTGGCCTCCACACATGCTCGTTGCCAGGCCAGGATCCTCATGGGTTGGCAGAAAGCTTACTTTGAATGTGGGCAAAGTAGGCTCCTGTTTAGGAGCATGGCATATAACATGCAGACAGATGGGAGACATTGGGGGGGTCGAGGCAGGGAGGAGAAGACGTCTGTAGATCCGCTCCTGCAGGTGGAGACTGTCCTCAGTACTCGTGCTGTGCGATGGAAAGGACACCTATCTTTTTTTTTTTTGTTTTAACCCGAGGGTGCTGTTTGGGACCGTCCTATATTTTTGTTTAGTGCGTGGGGGAAAAGTACTTCCTACCTCCAAATTCACACAACTTAACGTGGTGCCTGGCTCCCGCTGCTTCGCCTCTCTGCCTGCAGTTGTGTGATTTTTATATTGGATCGTTTAATACGGAATCTCAGTGTTTTTATCTGTAAAGAGTGGGGACAACCCTGGCTTCCCCCAAGGGGGAGGGCCACGCGGCCTGGTGGCTAAGAGCACTCGCTTTGGAGACGGACAGACTTTGGCTTCCACCCTGACTAGCTGCCTCCTTGCTGTGTTGGCTTGCCAAGTGAGTCATCTTCCAGTTATCAGTAAATAGAGGAAAACAATAACTGTTCTTTCTTTCTCTCTTTCTTTCTTTCTTTCTTTCTTTCTTTCTTTCTTTCTTTCTTTCTTTCTCTCTCTCTCTCTCTCTCTCTCTCTCTCTTTCTTTCTTTCTTTCTTTCTTTTGCATTTTTCTGAAGTTGGAAATGGGGAGGCATTCAGACAGACTCCCGCATGTGCCCGACTGGGATCCACCCGGCACGCCCACCAGGGGGCAATGCTCTGCCCATCCCAGGCGTTGCTCTGCCGCAATCAGAGCCATTCTAGCACCTGAGGCAGAGGCCACAGAGCCATCCCCAGCGCCCGGGCAAACTTTTGCTCCAATGGAGCCTTGGCTGTGGGAGGGGAAGAGAGAGACAGAGAGGAAGGAGAGGGGGAGGGGTGGAGAAGCAGATGGGCACTTCTCCTGTATGCTCTGGTCGGGAATCGAACCCGGGACTCCTGCACGCCAGGCCGATGCTCTACCACTGAGCCAGCTGGCCAGGGCTAACTGTGCTTTCTTTACGGGGCTGTAATCAGGCAAGAGTGTGGGGGTCAGGTGGTCTCACACAGAAACGCTTTTCAAACCACATGTGTCGCTCTGCCCAGTGTTTTGGAGATGGGTGCTGTTTATATATGGAGTGCTTTGCAAATGGCATGTCTCTTGCAGTGATATCAGGCTATGATATTCTTATTATTTGGTTTGTGTCAGAGCGTGAAGGCAAAAAGCTACCAGAGAAGCACATGATTCAAGGGCATGGGAGTTTGTATTTGCAGTACCATGTTTTCTAAATTCTGATGCACCATCCATTGTAAGATACGTCTTTACTAACAAGTTTCCAGAGACTCAGGATACACGACTGTCTTGAGTTAAATTTACCCACTTGTCTTAGGCATCTGAATTCCAGAAATGTAAAAATGTAGAGACAATATGAGTCTTAGAGTGGAGGAGCTATCTATGCCTGTGTATGTATAGAATTTGAATAAAAGCTGTGCTGTTTGAAGCTGTGAAATTTCAAAAGGATGCTGTGTAAGGAAGCTTCCCAACCCACTTTTGATCATATAAGGGTGCGGTAATGGTGCAGACCGGATTTTAAAGCCACATTGAAAAGGTCAAAGCAAACAGAGTCATTAGACGTGACCATGCCAGAGAGCAGCACTTAAAAGATCACGAGGACCAATTTTGCAGGGTTCTCTTAACAAAGATTCTGCAGTTGCAAGTTTTCACATTGTTTTTGACCATTAAAGGGAGTTGCTGGTATTGATAGAGGGTGAGTGCCCGGCCGCTGTGCAAAGCTTGCTTCTCCAGAAGCTCACCCTGGAAAAGAATGTCTTCATTCCATCCTCGGCTTCGCCCACCTGCCCACTGGAAGGAGTTGGGCTGCAGCATGAATGGGAACAATGAGACGGCGATATTTGAGCATTTAATGTTCCACCGTTCTTGTGCGCTCTGCTGGGAAGCATGGCGCCACACATTAACCTTACTGTAGTGCGATGCATTTGAACACGCAGTCGAAGAACGGCCCGAAGAATATGCATTTCTGCTGCGAGTGGTTTTGAATAAATCAACATAATACCCTGTGGTTATTAACATATTATGTGAATTGGACAATGATATATACTTTGAGGACCTTGAACTAAGTCCACCAGTTAAGAGCCTGTAGGACGGGCTCCAGAAGGACTGCAGTTCTAGGCGCTGAGGTTGTCATACAAAGAAACGAGCTGCAGACCACTGGCAGGAGAATTTTCTGGTGATACTCAGCCCAAAGTAAATTTTCAGATGCTTGGACGGCAGCACGGAATTGACTAATGTCAGATTAATGGGATCTGGACTTCTAAATGTGGGTCAGTTTGGGTTGGAAGTGATTTTATTATCCACAGACCTCTTTATACCTCCCCCCCCCCCAATACTTAACTGTAATTTTTCTCTGTTGCCAAGAAACGGAAGCTTCACGTGATGCTTCTGAGACGTAGTACATTTTTTTCTGTTAGATTTCATAAGAAGTATGGCTAGGCTTTTGAGGTAATTATGTTCAGATTCCACAGAAACTTTCAGCGTGGTGACAGTTAAATTCCAGGGCAGGAAGGAACGAGCCTCAGTGCAGACGCAGGGAGCTTGAGCCCTTCTGCCATCCCGGCAGAAACATGCCGTGTGACCTTGGGCAAGTCTTGGCATGTTTTACCTTATGACTTAAAAAAAAAAAATAGGGGTTCTTTGTGATTTTTCTTGTATGGAGACTTGGCGAGTCAGTGATCGGTGGTTTCTGTGTGTGGCTACAAAATGGAAGATGGGTACGTGGACCGAACCTCATCCTCTTCCAGAACCAAGATTTCCCTCCAATTGTTCCTCTCGTTTTAATTTCTGGGCACTGATTAAAGACCTCTTTCACTGAGAAACAAGCCTTCCTACATGATATTTAATGTGACTTGACGGACTTCAGGCAAACTCGGAAGTTTCTTTCAGAAGTTAAAGTCTTCTGTGCCTTATTCAACCTGCTGAGGAGATACTGTCCTGGGAGACCATTGGTCACACGGAGGAGCAGTCTAGACTCAGCTGTCCTTAAAACAAACAAACAAACAAAAAAAACGGCTAATGAGACTTACACCAACTACCCATTTTGGACACAAAGCTCCAACTGGACAAAATGTAATGATTTTTTTTTTTTTTGTATAAAAAGGTTTTGCGGTCTCTCTGTTCTGTGTTCTTGCTCATTGTTGACAGTTAGATGAGAGTGACTCATTTATTTAGCTAAAAATTGGCCCACCTGAGCAGCGATTATCCAGAGTCCCTGGTGAATGATCCAGGATGCTGGAGAGGGGCGGGACGGAGGGTTTGGGGAAGACGGGATGCAGTTTGATTGATGTGAGGCATGTGGGGTTTATTATAAGACGACACACGAGAGGCTGCCATGGGTCGAGGCCCTCACAGAGACACGGGCCAGGATTCACAACCACCAGACTTCCGAAGCTGAGTGGATGGTGTGGAGGGTGGGTGTGGAAGGCCAGGAAGCCAGGATCGTCGTGGACCCCAGGCTGTCTGAGGGGCCCCAGCCACAGCGTCTCCCAAGGCTGTCCTCGTGCTCAGCCGTGATGTCACCAAAGGGCTGAGTGAGCCCTTTGGTCCGTCTCCTCTCACTTTTGTGTGTCATCTTGTAACCCTCTGTCTGCAGGCCACCCTCACACCCTCTCTCCGTGTTCTCTGCACGTCTGCCACTCATGCTCACCTTGGCCCCTGCACCTCACGGGCTGCACTTCTGTATTTTTTTACCTTTGGTTTCCATTTCTTTCTGAGTTCCCAGTTAAAAAGAAAAACAAAAACCCTAAAGAAGCAAGAAAGAGAATTTGGCCCTACTCGCCCTTGTTTGGATGGGGTATTTGTACTGGTGACATCATTGGCCACCATCCAGCCTTGGCTGTCTGTCCTTGGGTCTGTTAGCAGGGAGGGGCTGTCACGGCTCAGAATGTGCAGCCCCGGTTGGGGTTAGACCCCCCTAAGAAGCGGATGTTGGGTGTGGTGGGCACGGAGATTGGCATGTCTGCTCCGAGGCGAAAGGAAGCCTGTCTACAACAGAAGGCTGCTTTCTTGCCTGCCTGAGTCAAGGACGCCTTCCAGGAGGATGTCCTGGGGATAGCCAAACAACCGTGAGCACTCAGACATTATTCAGAAGCGGGAGGGGGTCAACCCATTCTTCTTCCTGTTGAGGGGCTTTGTATACAGCTGGTGCTTACTGTATTCGCAGAGAGGATCTCCTTGAGTTCTGTAACGACTGAGACTGAGGTGTCACCATGGTTGAGGTTCCTTATAAGAGCAGACAAGCCCTGGCTGGTGGTGCCGTGAATGGGGCCTCGTCCTGGAGTGCCAGTGTCCCTGGTTCAATCCCGGGGTCCTCCGTGACTGGCGGCTCTCAGCACGGTGAGGACCTTCTGATGGAAACTTGCCCAGGTGCCCGCTTCGGCTTGGCCTCTAGAACTCAGTGTCCATTTCCTACCCTCAGTTCTGCCTCACTCTTGACAAGAAACCAGAAGATAGATAGAAACAGCCAAGCTTTCTGAGTACTAAGAGCGTGCTAGAATCAGCAGTGGAATGTTTGGTGGTTAGACCTGGACCTGGGACCTCCCTTTTAATACCTGGAGATTTCGGTGTCGGCCGCAGAGGGTTCAGTGCTGCTTGAACTGCTGTAGGGACTGGGACCATTAGGAAACGAAACGAACGTTCCCTGGCACTCGTTTCGGGGGGAATTCCTGCTCTGAGGGCACACCGGGCAGGAGAGGCTGGAGTAGCTGTCTCTTGTGACGTTAGAACAGAGGAGGAAATGTGCCACCAGTTCCCTTGGTGCTGCGAGGGGGCCTCCAGGGGAGTTTCAGGAAACCTTCCTCCTCTCTGCCCCCCGCCCCCCACCAGGCCTCCCGGCCTTTCTCCCCTGGTTCACCCTCTGGAAAGAGGAGTCTTTTATCTTTTGTTCCGGGTGTGGCCCGGCAGGGATGTTATCAGTGTTGGTGCTGGGCATGGGACCAAACCTGCTGGTGCTTGCACTGAAAGCAAAGCCCAGCCCGAAGCGGCCGGGCAGCTTGCGTGTGAGCTGGCTGCCACTGAACTCCCTGGCCTGCCCCACGGAGACCTGTCCTCGCCAGCCTGGCACGTTGGGGACCCTGACAGCGGGAATGGTGTAAGCCAGGGGTCCCCAAACTTTTTACACAGGGGCCCAGTTCACTGTCCCTCAGACTGTTGGAGGGCTGGACTATAAAAAAACACCTATGAACAAATCCCTATGCACACTGCACATATCTTATTTTAAAGTAAAAAAACAAAACGGGAACAAGTACAATATTTAAAATAAAGAACAAGTAAATTTAAATCAACAAACTGACCAGTATTTCAATGGGAACTATGCTCCTCTCACTGACCACCAATGAAAGAGGTGCCCCTTTCGGAAGTGCGGCGGGGGCTGGATAAATGGCCTCAGGGGGCCGTGTGTGGCCCGCGGGCCGTAGTTTGGGGACCCCTGGTGTAAGCCCTACCAAGAAGGTCACAGTGGTGTCGTTCCATGGAGGACTGCCATTCCTCCCCAAATAAGTGGGGTCGCCTGGGTCGGGGGGCTGACCTGGAGCTGTGCGGGTGCTGGAGGTGGTAGTCAGAGAGGGCCCCCCCCCCACTCCTCAAGGACGTGATTGTTCAGAAACTTTGCTGCTAATAAATTGGGGGAGGTGCTTTGGAGATCACTCGATTGCTTATAAACTTAAATAAAAGGAGGCAAAGCCAAGGCTCCTGCTTGATACACTGGCTGTGGAGCCCAAAGAGCTGTGTTTGTTGTGGGGGCCGGCAGCCTGGCTCTCCCAATCACTGGCCGTCTTTCATTTCTTGTCTTCCTTTTGGAAAGAAAAGAAACAGGAAGCAGTGCTTCCCTGAATACATGGTGGCAGGAATGCTGTGGGGTTGGCACGGGGTCTTAGGTGAAAATGTAAAGACTGGGGCCCCCAAGTTTCTTAACACATTCAAGTGTTAAGTGCTGAGTGCTGAACCTGTCCCCTGAGCTAGAGTAACTGCACTGTTCATGTCCCCAGGGCTGGACACTGCCCCTAGGATGCTGGCAGCTGGCCGTGTTTCCATAGGGCAGAGCCAGGTGGTTGGTGTGTGAGATGGAAGCCCATGGCTGGCAGATATGGCTGTCCAACCCTGGGCCGTCTGTCCCCTGCGCCGTCCTTTCCTGCGCCGTCCGTGCCCTGCGCCGTCCTTTCCTGCGCTGTCCGTGCCCTGCGCCGTCCTTTCCTGCGCCGTCCTTTCCTGCGCCGTCCGTGCCCTGCGCCGTCCTTTCCTGCGCCGTCCGTGCCCTGCGCCGTCCTTTCCTGCGCCGTCCGTGCCCTGCGCCGTCCTTTCCTGCACTGTCCGTCCCCTGTGCCGTCCGTCTTGGCTGGTCTCTGTCTTTCAAGCAGGCATCTTTCTAGCCGAGAACTCAGAGCAGGCAGAGTTCCCCGCCTCCCTTCCCACCTGGGGTTATGTAGAAAGAACCATTGAGTTATCATTATGGGGACTGTGGACCCTGATAGCTTAGGGTTTGAGGACCATGATGGGGTTGGGGTTTAAATGGGTCACATGATGTTCTTGACTCTTCCCTTCTGAGCGGCTTCCTGACCCTGTTTTCATTTTCTCTGAAGCCTTCCCAACCTGTCGGCCTTGGTGTGAGTCACTTAGCCAGACTGCCCATCCTGTGGCCTGGACGACTCCCAGAGTCCAAAAAACAAACCACACCCCAGGAATGATGCTGTGTTGTGGCATTTCTCCACTCGGAACAAGAGGCGATGGGTCTGGGGTTTGTCCCTCTTACCTTTGGGACTGCTGTTGCGTCTTGTGCCCATCTCTGGCGTGCTGGCCTTGGCCAGTCAGCAGAGGTGGTGTAGGGGGCACCCTGGTCAGCAGGCTAATTAATCCCACAAAGTTCAGCGTGGGGGCAAGGCTGGCCCTCCTCTTCCTTGCGCACAGTGCCATCTTGGATCTCAAAGATACTGGGATTTACGTTAAGCAGAACATTCTAGATTTATGAATTAGACTTGGGCCCAATTTTTTATTTTATATCTTGGGCATTTCATTAAGGAGACCAGAGATAAAATATCATTATTGTGTCAGGAGACTGGCTACCAGCAGTCTCCCCGACTTAGAAAAGGGGGAGTCGTTTGATTTCCATTTGAGTAAGTGGGGTATGTTATGGATCAGCAGATTTCCTCAGCTCTGGGATTTTTGAAGAGACCTAAGTATTCCCCCTTTGCCTGACCATACTAATCTTGCTATTATTGTCACTTTGTACATTCGTAAATGACAATATTAGCAGCACTTTAAAGAGCTGTGGGGCTCTGTGGGACTTTGGCACATAGCTGAAGGAAGGTACACCCTAGTCGCTAGGGTGTGTGTGTGTGTGTGTGTGTGTGTGTGTGTGTGGCGATGTTTACTTGACATCATCACCGTATTTGGCTGGGTTTCCTGCTGGCTGTTGGGAGGTTTGGGGTAGGGTGGGAGATTGTGTTGCCGCTGCAGTGGTCTGGGCACCTCAGGCCTCTGTATCGGTACATTCTGTGGGAAAATGTTTAAGCCAGTGACCTTCAACTCCTTGGTTCTCACCTGGGGTGACTGTGTCCCCCAGGAGACATTTGGCAGTGTCGGCATGCGTTTTTGGTTATCGCAGCTGGGCAGGGGATGCTACTGTCATCTAGTGGGCAGAGGCCATCGATGCTGCTCGTGTGGCCCCCCTGCCACAAAGCAGTGTCCAGGCTGAGAAATCCTGCTTTCACGTGTTTATGGAGCAGCTTGCCTCCCATTATTTCTGAAACTGAAGAACAGACTAAGATATAGGAAAGAATATTAAAAAATAAATGACAATTCAGTTTGCAAGTGTGTGTCCTTTTTTTTTTCTTTTTTGCCAGTTATATACTTAGAAATATCTCAGTGGTTTGCTAGAATATTCTTTTTTTTTCAAAAAAGAAATGATTAAAACTATACAACATGATTGTATAAAAGCTTCTCATGCTTCATGGTGGCCTGTGACTCGGAGCTGTTTTGTTTGCTCAGGTCCAGCAGTGAGTGGGTTCAGATCCTGCTGGGTTCGTAGAAGAGATCATGAGAAGTCATTATACTTGCGTTTCTCAAAACCATAGTCTTTCACTCACCTAATAGTCTTTTTTTTTTAAAGTGAGAGACCCAGACTAGATCATCTTGCTTTTCCAGAATACTAAAAAGTTTATTTATTTTAAATGTGTAGCTCCAGATTACCTTCTAGGATCACATTCTGCTTTCTAAATCCTGTTCTGAAAAGGAAACCTTGCAGTGACAGTACTTCATAAATTTTATGGCTCCTCCATGACATTTCTGGGGAAGTAAATGAAAGGTGTAAATTAAGAAAAGCAAGTGTTTGTGGTTCCCACTTTAACCTTATGTTATGTTAAATGGCTTTGTTGAAGAGGGCTGTCACTGCTCTTGAAAACTTGGGAAAATCCACAGCACGCGAGTGCCTTCAGCTGCCTTCGGGAGCACAGGATGTTTGATGTGAAAATTATATGGCCACGTCTAATTGGCTGTATTTTCACCCCACCAGATATCAACTCAAAAAATCGACTCTCCCCCCTCCCCTGCTTTGTTAGCTAAGTTGTTTAACTGAATTCGTGCTATTAAAGAATTGCATTGTACTAGTAATTCAAGTGCCATTTTTAAATGTTTTTTTGTTTAGAAGCCTTGTCTGTATGACCTAACCTCCACCTTAAAAATTTTAGACATCTGGCAAGAGCTGGTTATCAGTTCCTCCCTGATGTGGGGGACAATAAGGCCTTTGACACCCACTTTCCCCCCATAATTTACACACTCCCCATTGTGCCCCGTGGAAGCCCAGCCAACCCAGTGGAAAGAAAACAGAAGCTCGCTGGACCTTGGCTTCCTGTAAAATGGGAATAATAATTTTTTTATCCTGCGTGTTTCCCAGAGTTGTGTATTTACTTCAAATAAAATGTGCTCAGGATTCAAATAGAAAGCAGTCAGACAGAGATAAGGTAAAGGCAATTACACCAATTAAAACTTGTTTTTAAAAAATAAGTTCATTCTCATATCATACAGTACACCCATTTAAAGCGGAAATGTAATAGTTTCTAATATATTTATATGGAGAGTTTTGCAACCATCACCACAGTCAATGTTAGAACCTTTTCATCACCCCCAAAAGAAACTCCTTACCCATTAACTGTCACCCGTTTCCTCAGGTTCTCCTCCTACCCCTCACCCCTGCTGCTTTCTGCCTGTGGGTTTGCCTATGTGGGGTGTTTTCTGTGTGTGTGTGTTTGTGTGTGTGTAATTGTACAATATGTAGTCTTTTGTGACTGCCTTCTTTCACTTGGCGTAGTGTTTCCAAGACTCATCCATGTGGTGGCATGTTTCAGTGTTTCATACTTGTTTAATTGCCAAGTAATATTTCATTGTGTAGGTAGATCATATTTTATTGATCCATCATGAGTTGATGGGTAAGCTTCCGAATTTTAAAAATATGAAGCTAGATCATATTTGTTTTAATTTTTAAAACGATCCTTTCTCATTTATTGGAAGTGCCCTTATGGTCAACACTGTTACTGGGCAGAAACTTCCAAGTCTGTGCGTGGTCTACATATTTGAGCAAGCACTTCACCTCAACAGACTCGATCTGGAACTAAACACTGGATAAAGGGGACTTCAGAATTCGTGGTCTCTCTGAAGCACAGAAGACTTTTAATCAGTAGAAGTAGTAACTGTTTGTCAGAAACTTTTCTCTGTAGTTTGGCTGAGGATTAAGACTGTTATCTCCAGTGACTCAAACTTGTTTCCAAAAGGCTCTATCTCCTTTGTCTTCATCTTCTCCTCCTTTGGTAATCATTCCAGTGGCATCCAAAAGATAGTGATCAAATGAAATTATTTCCAGCCTGGGGAGTCATTTTGTTTAGTGTTTGGTTTGCTTGTTTGCTACTGTTGCTACTGTTTAGATTGTTGGATTTTACCTGTTATAAATATTAAGAAGTCCAAGGATGTTCACATTCTGAAGATAGAAAAGAAAATTCACTTTGTCCAGATTTGCTCCAGATTCGCCCCAGATTTGCTCCAGGGCTCCTCTCTCTACTGTGGTCGTTGTGGCCGAAGGCGGGTTTTCTGCTGGGTGGACCAGCAGCTCCTAATCAGTTATGATCACTACCCTCCAGCACTGTTTTTGACATTAATGTCCCTTAAGCACTTTGAGGAGAAACGTTTCAAGAGAAACCTGAATTTCTTTTTCTTTATTGGCTACACATGTCAGACATACGAAAATGATTTTCACTTTAAGAAGCAGAGAGCCCTTAGTAATTTTTAAGGGAATCCTGTAAACTAGGTGTTCTCGTAGAGCCGTCTGAATGAGAGTATGTGAGTTACTGTTCTGGGTGCCACACTGTAACAGGTGGGCCATCAATTTAGTGGTGGGAAGAAATGGGCGCAGGATGAGATGGAAGCCTCCGGGTCCCCAGTTCACCTGTGGGCTGTCTCTTATGCCTTACACACGTGCACACATGCGCGCGCTCGCGCGCGCGCGCGCGCACACACACACACACACACACACACACTTCTTCTCTTTCAAGGTTCTTTTCAACCTGTACTCCTTCCATCAGTCTGACTCTTCCTTTTTAGGCTGAGGCAGCCCAGATACCGTAGGACTGAGCGACATTACAGAACAGTGACCCAGGCTGTGTCCACCCTGCCTTCTGCCAATCACCAGAGACTAGGCCGGACTCTGGTGATTGCCTAAGGCACATGCCCAGTGACAACAGAGGTGGGTCCTTCTGGATGACACATTGGAGGACAGTGTCATTTTGGAACCAGGGGTGTTAGTGAGAGCTGGCAAGCGTTCCCCCAGATTCTCGTGCGCCTTCTCATTCTGAGTGGGAAAGAAGGTCTCAAGGTTGGCTCTGCCTGTGGGAATCCACTGGTTTTGAATATTTCTATCCTTCTATCATGTAAAGTCTTCCAGTGAGGTTCCTCCTTTCATAATGAACTTTTTTGCAAACATTTTCAGTTCAAGAAGTTTTATGCAATTAGTGCAGTGCACTCCAGCCACTGTGGTTTATTTTCATAAACACCCGAGAAGGTTTAAGTAACGCTCTCTCAAAAATTAGTCCTCATTTGCACAGTTATTCAGTCATTGCACCGTGAAGACCCTCTGGAGTTTGATGTTGTCAGGAAACAGTAGCAGAAAATAGTATGTTATTATCTAATGCTAATAATTGGTTAGCAGAAATAAGAAACGAAGACATGTAATTGGGGCTCCTGTGGCTAACAAGATGTGAATTATGAAAACATTTCCCGGAGAAATTCCAGGGTTGTTCTAGAAACCTGTTATTTGCATTTGAAAACATTTGGTCTCCATTGATAGGGAGGAGGGTGCTGTTCATCAACACTGCTTTCTGTTTCTGAGCAAAGCTCTCTAAAATTTCCTGCTTGGTAACTAGATCCGCAGACACACCCATTGCCTCCGTTGTCTTTACAACCTCTCAGTCCCATTTTAGGCTACTCACGGCCCTTTTGTAGGTGACGAGTGGATTCTGAAAGAGCAGATTGCCCGGTACGCTTCTCCATCCCCATGAGACTCTCTCCCCGTGGCCCCTTGGTCCCACACGGTTTTGTTGGTGCTCCGTGGTGGTATAGCGCAGCTTAGATTCCTTCCCAAAGGCTTGTTTGGGGAAGAAACTTCCCTTTAGCCAGACTCGTTAAAAGCACAGTATTGCATTTACTCTGGTAGCTGGGTTCACAAAGCTTTCTATAGCCTGTGGTTCTTGAACCCAGACTTTTGCCTATGGTTTCTTCCATGGCAATCATTGCTGGTCAAAGCTGATGGGCTTTCATATTTTTTGCCTGAACATGTGAATCAATTCCTATTCTCTTAAAGTAACTGATGAGCACATTTTTCCCGCCCT
Organism: Saccopteryx bilineata; assembly: GCF_036850765.1. Taxonomy (NCBI): domain Eukaryota; kingdom Metazoa; phylum Chordata; class Mammalia; order Chiroptera; family Emballonuridae; genus Saccopteryx; species Saccopteryx bilineata. Next base: position 99,619,510 of record NC_089496.1, read on the forward strand.
GGGCTCGCTGGCTTTTTGCTTGTCTGGAGAACGATAAAGGGGCTTCAGGGAGAAGCTTCGCCTTTTACCTGCTGAGGTCGGGACTCATCATCACTGTCGGAGGAAAGGGTGGGGAGAGGTGCCCTGGCTAGTGGAATTGGTGTCCAAGGAGCCAGGTGGCCTTAGCGTGGATTTCATTTAGCATTCCAGCCATGTCTGTTGATAACATCATTTCCTGCATGCCTTGCCGAATATCCCGACTGGCTAATGTTAAGGTTAGCCACTTCAGGTTACTACCTTTTAGTCCAGTAAAGCCTTGACCTTCACTTACAGAGTTAAATTAGTGTTATTATCAGGTAAAAAGTACAAGCATCTCTTTTATTAAAAAATGTTTTGTTTTTGTTTTTAACTTTATCCTAAACTCTTAAAAAATGGCTGTTTTGTATCTACTTTTTCTTTGTGGTTTATGATACTATAGTGAAAAGAAAATATGTTTTATTTCCTGCTTCTCAATATTTAATAATGAGAAATATTTTTTTCCCTAGAAAATAAAACAAGTTGGCAAAGTTTTCTTTTCACCAGTAAAGTGCCTTTTGAAATGATGCTGCCAACTCCCATTGGTGATGCCTTCTCTGAGATATTTTCCCTCAGCCATGTAGCGCTTTTATCCGATAGAATAGAGAGAACTTGACTGGGTACATGTCACTTTGCTCCTTGAGTGGAACTTTCTTCAGTAAATGTTTCTTGTTATGTAACGGCCGCATCTGTAGATCGAGGTGTGTGGGCTCTGCTCTGACAGCAATTTCGAGGAGCCAGTGGAACCCCGTGCTCTGTGCTCTGCTAGCCCTATCGAGGGGAGCAGGCTGGGGGTGGGCAGGGCACTTAGAAGTAAGCCATCCAGCAGCTGGCATCCTCACGTGATGTTACTGACCCAGCCCCGGAGCTACAGGGCGGAGCTATAGGACGCACTGCTAGTTTACTGGGAGATGGCCGTGACACTCCGCACCCCGTCACCTGTCTCTGTGGTGAGGTTGGGAAAAGGGGAGCTGTGCGTCGTCAAAGACGGCATTGGCCTCTTTAGTGTTCATTCTGTTTTGCCTTCCATTTGAATCCTGATTTCTTTCTCACTTAGATGAGGTCCTGGAGGGCCAAGAAAGGATGGTGCTTCCGTTTCCCCTGTCACCTGCCAGCTCTGAGCAGGGTGGCCGAGTGGCATTGTCATGGGTGAGGGAGGAGGAGGTGTCTGAGCTGGCACATGCCATTCCTGACTGCAGGCCCTTTGCTTCTGTATTTGATGCTTACACCAGCACACGTGCACACGCATGCAGCATGCACAGATTCTCATTCTGTGTCCCTCACATGCGTGCACAATTTAGAAAAAAAAAAGTGTACATTTGCCATGTCAGTGATGACATCTGGATTTGGGAAAGAAGTGGGCTCCCCTTTAGTGACAAAAGGGGTAACCTGTTGGGAGCCCTGATTATGGTATCTTTGCATCTATGTTGTTGTTTAACAACATATTTCAAATGTAATTAGTTCCCATCAAAGTTGCCTCACCTTCAGAGGTGAAAATTATTGATGGAGCTTAACACTAAATCAGCATAATCTGTGAGGATTTAACTGTTTCTCCCAGGTCTTATATGTGCATGTGGGCTTTGGTTGGTTGTTGTTGCTGTTGCTTATATATTTTTTGTATATTTGTTTAAACATATGTGTGTGTATGTGAATACATGATATAAGCTATGGGGATTTTACCCTCTGCAGAATTTTTAAAAATTTGTCATTTTACTGATTTGCTCTTTTAGTGCAATGCCTCTTGCCAATGCCCTTTTCTTAAATGGATATTAAATCCTCCAAAGATGCTGTGCTTTCAAAATAAAATTCTTTTATGTTATGCGTAGTATTAAAAGTCTGGGTTTTAGTTGTTCTTTTCTAGCTGTGTAGTCCTGGATATGTCTAGGTTTAGGGATTAAAAAGTGAGTCCAAAAGTTTTGATTATATTATATATATTTAAGATTTCTTCCACTTGCAATTCTGATTTGATAAGAAGTTTTTATTTTATTGATTGATTAGAGAGAGATAGGCAGGTAATGAGAGAAACACTGATTTGTTTCACTTATTTATGAATCATTGGTTGATTCTTATATGTGCCCTAACTAGGGATCGAACCCACAACCTTGATGTATCAAGACAATGCCCAACCAGCTGAGCTACGTGGCTAGGCCAATTCTGATTTATTTTAGAGACCCACAAATAATCCTTTCCCTCTTGCTGTGGGGGAAAAAACCACATTAAAAATATATAACACAACCCAAATGTATTAGGGTTCTCCAGAGAAACAGAACCAGTACGGTAAGTGTGTGATGCATTATAAGGAATTGGCTCCAGCCATTTTGAAGACTGATAAGTCCCAAGCTCTGCAGTCAGTAAGCTGGGGACCCAGGAGAGCCAGTGGGGTAGTTCCAGTCCAAAGGCTGGCTGGGTTGAGACTTGGGAAGAGCCAACACTTCATTCAGTTCAAGTCTAAATGGAGGAAAAACCCATGTTTCAGCTTGAAGGCAGGAAGAATTCCCCTTTATTTGGGGGAGAGATTAGCCTTTCGTTTCTGTTCAAGACTTCAAATAATCAGCTGAGGCCCATTCACATTAGGGGGGGGACAACCAGTTTTGAATCCATCCAAAAACATGGAAATGCTCAGAATAATGTTAGACTTGACATGTCCCAGTTAAGTTGACACATAAAATTAACCATCACACCAAACTTTTCTGAGACAGCATTGAATACTTTTTCTTTCTGCCTTAGAGGTGGGCTCAGAATTCTCCCAACAGCCCACAGCTATTGGCTAGACTGGGTCTGAATAACATTATTTCATACAGAGTCTTTATCTCTGGAGGTTTTAGTGTGTTTAAGGTTTTGTTTTTGTTTTTTGTTTTTAAATGCTTTTCTCTTCCTTATATGCCCCTTTCTTTTTTGTTGTTTTTCCTGGCAGAGCAAGTTGTACTTTCTAGCTCATTGGTTTTCTTTCTGTTGTGTTAACATTTGAATATCACCCAGCCACCTGTTGGAGTAGGGCGGGGTGAGGAGGGGCAGTATAAGCTTATAAAGAAACGAAATAGTAGAAAGCACCGGTATTGCTGCTTTCTCTGTGGCACACCTTGATTCTTGATCCACGTGGCCGTGCCCAGAGCGGGCCAGCCCACCGCCGTGTCATCGGTGCCACACCACTGGTGCAAGGAGACCCGCCATACTCTCTGCCTAAGCTTTCTGTTGACAGGCCCCGTCCCCAGAGTTGTCCCGCCCCTTGCCGTCCTCTGTCACAGACAGGCCATGTGCTTCTGGAGAAGGCCTGGGGGCGGCAGCGGCACTAATGTTCGTGGCCCCTGCTTTCCGGAGACCACATCCTACAGCGGGTCAGGGTAGCCAGCGGCTTCGGAGGCGCTAGACGAGAAGGAGGCCCAGGTGGTCATTCCAGCAGGTGTGTGATTTGCTGCAGGGTCTTCCTTCCCCTCTCCAGACATGCCTGCTTCAAAAAACACCAGATGCCTACTCCAGTAGGTTGCAGTGGAGCCTCCCCTGGTCTCCGCCGGGAGCATGAAACTCATGCGCCTTTTCCGGGAGTGTCTCCAGTTCCTTGCCACACTGCTGCTTGCTTTGTGGATTGCCGATGGTTGAGGTCAATCTGACTAAGGTGACTTGGCTGCCCCAGTGAGGATGCCTCTCTCTCTCTCTCTCTCTCTCTCTCTCTCCTCACAGCTTGAATGAGTATGTTGGTCCATGCCTGAAAAGTCCACAGTTATCCATGCTTCAGGCATGGCTGGATCCAAGGGCTCATCTATCAGAGCACCATTTCCCCCCAGCTCCTGGCTCTGCTTTCCTTCAGGTTGACTTCATTTGATGGGGGCAGGTTCAAGTTCAGAGAGCTCTTCTCTTCCCCCACAATTCTGAACCCGCTGCTGTGGTAAGGGGGGGGGTAGTATGCTGAGTGCATTGGGACTGAGCAGACTTGCCCAAGCCTGGAGCTGGGGTGGGACCCCCACCCGAATTGCATGGCTTCAGAGTTGGGCTGGCGCCTCCTGAATAGTTCAGGGTGTGCTATTCAGAGAACAAGCACAAATGGATGCTGAGCAGGAAACTTGGTGGACAACTGTCTGCTTTTTTAATCTTGAGGATCCACTGGAGACTTGTCTACTTTTAGGGGAAACTGAACTACAGTTGTTTCCTGGCACAAGAGGAGTTTGTATTTGTATATATTATACATTTGAATGTGTTGGTAAGGCATCTCTTTTCCTCCTCCCCTACAAAATTTAACATGGCTCACAAGACTTCATATTATGCAAAAGGATTAGAAATGAGTAACTAAGGAAAATTAGAATAAAGAAAACTGCAGGGTAGGGCCATAAGATAAGATGGAAATAAGGGGAGTCTGAGGCCCGGCTGGCTGCTCGCGCAGGATGGGCGACCGTGACGTGCACATTCGGCTCTGAGGTTCCCAGGCATGGAAGAGTATCTACACCTAGTGTGCGTGTGCGTGTGCGTGTGCGTGTTTGTGCACCTGTCCCCTGGAACTTGCCGCTTTGCTCTCAGCCTTGTGTTAGGGAACAAAGCAAGCAGACAAGGATTGAAACCTCTACATTGCTGGGTTCCTTCCAGGAATACTTGGAGGGTTAAACCGTGCCACCCTTCGTAGGAGGCAGTCAGGTGAGTCACTGTTGTGACAAGGCAGAGTTATGATCACCTTAGTGGTAAAGCTGGGCCAATCTTGCAAATGTACTCAGGCTTGCCTCTGATGACTCATGATCCTGTTTACAAATGGGCCAGATGAGTGCTTTAGAGCCCAGAGACCTCTTGGGGTGGCTGCCAGTGCGTCCTCTGGGGCTTGGGCAGCCCGTGCTGTGGGGCACACCTCTGGGCTGTCATTGGTGGCTTTCAGAATCAAGACATAGGGATTGCTGCCACCAGTAGAAGGCCCTTGAGTTGCACCAGTTTGTAGGTGGTGATGCGGCTCCTTCTCATATGGGGAGTTCATGTGGCCTTTGAATGATTTTAATCCAGGGATAAACTCCCCATGGGAGGACCAGGAAATACGAGGACCATGTAAATTATTCTAGAACTGTGGCTGCTGTTTTGTGGATTTGTTCTTTATTTCTGTCGATGTTTCTGTCTCCGTTTTCAGTACCCACTGTGTGCATTCTGTTCTTCAGTGACTTCCGGAATGTAAGATGTTGGGTCTTGTGCTCAATGTCATATTCTTCATCTTGAATTCTGTTAGTCAGTATTAAGAAGGAGAAGAGAGATTTGTATATGGGGTTTTCCTTTGCATAAAACTTAAAAAAAAAAACAAAACTAGAACAGAGAAGGCATAGATTCTTTAAAAAGAATTCCTGGAAGTCAAGTTAAAAAGCATTTTTATTTTCTTTTATTTTTATTTATTTATTGGTTTTAGAGAGAGAGAAAGGGGGAGAGAGAAACATGATTTGTTGTCCTGCTTATTCATGCATTCATTGGTTGATTCTTGTATGTGCCCTGACTGGGGTTTGAACCCTCGGCCTTGCTGTATCGGGATGATGCTCTAACCAACTGAGCTACCTGGCCAGGGCGATATTTTTTTTTTCTTTTAAAGACAATTAAAATGCTATTTCTTTGTTGTGAAACAGCTCTTTTCGGACCTGAGGTCTCCCTTTCTACCCCTAAATTCTCTACCCCGTTTATAGAGCAGTAGCCAACATCCGGACAGGCAAACACATCTACACAGCAGCACTGTGAGCTGACTGAGACCTGGTCCATATTCCCCCTCTGACCTTTACTCTCTGTGTGACCTTGGGCATGCTCCTGAACGTCTCTGAGTCAGTTTCCTCCTCTGTGTAATGAGCGCACCTACCTCACAGGGTGGTTGTGAGGTGTAGCGGAAGGCACGCACGGCCCTGTGGAGCCGCGGACGGAGCAGACAGTGAAGTGAGGCAGCTCTCTGGACGGGGCTCCAGCTGGGTGGAAATTCCGGGCAGCACCTCCTTATGGGGCACTCAGGCTGTGAGCTGCCTGCCAGATCTTCCGAGGGGTCTGGAGAGGTCCACGTGGTTGCTTCTCTCTCAGAAAGACTGCAGTCTGGCCGAGGGAAACGTGTTAAGACAGATCCCCAAATAGCTGCATGGGTGGGATCATATGCAATTGCATTTTCGTAGGGTAGAAAGATCAGCAGTACCACCTGGTCTAAACTAATAGAAGAATCGGTAAGGTAAGTTGAGAGAAAGAGAGAGCAACGCTGACCAGCCGGCTCCCAGGAGGCCCGGAGGCAGGAGTGGCCGCGCCCATTGGGGTCACCATGGGCAGGGGTGAAGAGCGGGGAGGGATGTCGCAGAAAGTCTGCACGGAGGAGGCTGTGTTTAAGACCTCCCTGGAGGCTGGCCAGCAGGGGGGTGGGAGAGTTCTGGGTTCAAGTAGGGAAGCGGAACCCTCTGTGCTTGGAGTTTGCAGAGGAGCGTGGGTCAAGGCAGAGAGTCAGGCTGGGGGCCGTGAATGCCGTGGTGACGCGTTCCCCTCCCTCCCGAGCCTCACTCTGTTCCCCTTTCTTCCTGGCAGCAGTGTCCCCTCCCTTGCTGCACTCAGGGACACGACTGTCAGCACCTCTACCCCCCCTCAGACTTCACTGTCAGCACTCAAGTCTTCAGGGACATGAAAAGGAGCCACTCCTTACAAAAGGTTGGGGAGCCCTGGTGTTTGGAGGTAGGTTGCGGAGCAGAACGACGGGATGGGATGAGCTGGCCCCCGTAATGAAACCGCCCAGCCCAACTTGACCTCGAGCCAGGGCAGGGCCATCCGCCATGGTCCCTGCATTCCCGCCGGGCCACGATCATACTGGTGCCATGATGTCTGGGTACACTGACCACTGATCAGTTTATCACCACCATAAAAATGCCAGTTTACGAGAAGAGGGTGGAGGGTGGTGCTTCCGTGAACCCCAGGTACCTGGCTCCCAGTGGAGAGGCCACCAGTCCAGTGTCACACGTAGCTTCTGCGAGAATGAATACGTTACCCCATTAAACTTGACCCCCAGGAAATAACTTTCTGGGCCACTTTCCAGCTCCCAGTGGAGGAGAAGTTATCACCTCAACTTTGCCTTTGTTATCAGTCATTTAGAACTTACAGATTTTTCTCTTAGAATTCAGGGTGCTGAGAAAGCCCGGTCCTCTACCGAGTCACCTTCTCCAGGCAGCTGTGAACGGTGTCCTCGCAGACCTTACTCTCCGAGGACAGGAAGCATTGTTAATTTCCTTTAAATAATTCAATGCGTTGCCAATACCCCACACTGCTCCATGCTTGGGAGTGACAGTTCTCTTCAAATTAGTGGTCCCAAAGAATAAAGAACGTGGGGAACAGGCTTTCATCTTCAGAAAAGCAAAAGTCAATGCAGATAAAAATTTTAAAGTAACTCATTAGACTTGTTAGCAGATGATTTCATACTAATGCTAGCTAGCTTTTTTTTTTTTTAAAGAAAAGTGAATATTTGAGAACTAATTTGTAAAGTCCTCTGTCTTTTGAAAACATTTATTGTATACCTACTATGTGCCGAGTGCTGTGCTACATGTTAGGGCTGCAAGAACAGAAGGCGGGCCTGGAATATATGAACACTTGTACACGTGTCTTGCCTCAAGAGAGAGAAAAGGGGGGAACCAAATCATCTTTAAAAAGCTTGTTCTAATTTAAGAAGTAGTGCACAGCCCTTCAAGAGAACTAGAGACCGCAGGGAAATCCTATGGAAGAAAACATAGATACCCACCGTCTTTCTATCTGTTTATAATCTCTTAATATCCAGGTGCATCTCATTCTCACCATTCACGTGTCTAAACCTTTAAAAAGTCTTCACAAAATTGGAATTGTGCTTTACACTGTTTTTGTATTTTCTTTCCACTTGACACAACACCAAGGATCCTTTCCTACACCCTACTGTCTCTTAGTTCTGGCTGGTAACGCCCCAGATCGGTGTCTCGTGGAAACTTTCCTGTCTCACCGTTCCCCTTGGGCCAGGTGAGCGAGAACCGAGCCTGTTGCTGGAGTGTACCGGGATTAATTACCTGGCCCGCAGCGTCTGTGTAAAGCCCGTGTCCTTTTAAGTGGCCGGGGCTGACCGGCCGGGGGCTCCCCGTTCTGTGCAGCCGCAGGTCCGTATGGAGGTTTTTCTTGGCGATCCCTCCCTGACTCATCTTTTTTAGTAAGTAGTCCATTCTGACTGTGGGTGAGAAGGCCACACTGAACACAGCTGTTCCTCCACCAGGGCCTGGTGAAACGGTGACTTGTTAATCTTTGGTCGGAGTTAGGAGGTCCATGAAGGAGAACTAGGCCCCCATTTTTGAATGTGAGGAAAATGAAGAAGAAAGGCTGGGTTTCTGCCTCACACCTCGAGATCCACAGGTTAGGCCCCGCTGCTGTGCCTTTAGCACAGGGGACTGTCCCCTGGGAAAGGCCAGTCATCCCACCTTCAGGATTAGTCTAAATCCCAAAGCTGTGACTCAGTCAGACACAGGGACGCCACTCATGAGCTGTGTGAACTTGGGCAAGTTACCCTACCGTTCTGCCTCAATTTCCCCATCAGAGAAGGGGAACCCCCCAGGGGCATTTGTGAGCATCACACGAGGAAGGTGGGGGCCTGGTCAGACCTGCTGATGCGAGGTTCTTGGGGAGCTGCGCACTGGTGGAGTGTCTGCGTGATGGGCGGCCACCGCGGGCAGCTCAGCTGCGCCGCTGGTTTTCTATGCAGCCTCTCCCAGAAGTTAGTTACGTCTCCTTCGTAGCGTCTCCTACTTCAGCAGTTGGGCTGGTGTATGGAAATCACTGTCCAAAGCACACACATCCTTGAGGTGGCTCTGGGTAGCGTAGCAGAAACCGAGCGTGATTGGCGTCAGGACTGGGTTTGAGGCCAATGTTCTCTGGCCCCTGTTGGCAAGGCGTGTCGCCCCTGTGGGGTGCAGTGCCTCAGTCTGTAAAGAGGGGGTGGCAGTGGAGTACCTGCCCAGCCTGCTTCCCTGGGATCCACGAGGCTCCCTCCAAACACTGACCGAAGAGTGCCCTTTAACACAGTGCTTTCTGTGGCCCAGGCACTTCTGGAAGTGGTGTGTACACTGATTATTCCCTTTTTGCAGATGAGCCACAGGGAGGTTAAGCAACTTGCTTAAGATCACACAGCAAAGGGATGGAACTTTCAAACCTGCTGTTCATGAAAGGCCTCAGCAGTAGTCCCTGGTTTGGAGCCTTCCACACCAACCATCTTCTTGTTGAAGGAGGTGTTGGGTGTTGTTCAACACCCCAGCCATCCCAGGAGCTGGGACGGAACTTCTGACACAGGACATTCAAAGTTCCGTGTCTGCTTTACAAGTACAGCAGTGTGGGTACCTCTGCCCCGTCCATGTTGAAGCTTTCCTTGTCCCCGTCTCTCTTCCCTTGCTGTTCATCTGAGTCTAACCTTTAGTTCTCTCCTCGAGAGACTTCGGGTTGGCTGACCAGTTGAGTAAATATGACTAAGAAAGTCAATACCCACCTGGGCAGGCATGACTCACTTCTTTCTCCTCAGCTATTCCCGAACATTTTAAAGCTAGCCATACAGAGTCATTACAGTGGGGCTATTAACCTGTTTAATAGTGACAATGATAGGGTGTGACCCATGGCATAAGTGCTTTCAGATAAAAAGAAAGTGTTTTTTCCTGTAATTGCTTAGTCAATACCATTTTCACGGAAATGCTTGCAAACGATCTTTTAAAAAGTTCTTTGTCCCAGTCTTTTCCTTACTCCTTGTTTCCTTCCTCTTTGGGGCTTCTACAGACTTTTCCTAATCTCTGGAGATCAGCAAGATGGCGCGCTGTGTCCCTCCTGAGGTTTTGGCTGACCTATCTTTTTGCTAGTGTGGAGCCTGTTTCTCCATCTGTTAGGGATATGTGAGTACATGAGTGCGCGTGCGAACACGCGTGTGTATTCAAAAGAGGGCACATTATTGTGGGTACTTGCTTATGAACCTCTCAACTCATACATTTAAGGAGAAACGAGACTTCTGCTAATTTTGCAAAGCTAGTCACACAGACAGGGAGTTAACCATTTTGGTGAGAGGAAATGAAACTTTTCTTAGGTTTATTAGACCACATCCTATAAATCTGTGGCTTATTATATGTCTGATTTCTAAAAAGCATGGCATCACGGCCGAAGTTTTAATTATGCTTGTTAGTCACTGAAACAAACATAGGCATTACTTCATTTCCTTGGTGTACTTATTTATTTATTACATGTTATATATGGAAAAATCTAGATTTTTCCTGCATTAAAAGGGTCTGCAATTATCACCATGTATTAGTGAGCATTCTGTTACTCGGGGGTGTTTCATGTGTCCTCCCTGTCCCCTGTCAGCTGCGTCGGGGGCTCTGACCTACAGGGGTGACGGCCGCGTGGCCATGACGCTCTGGGCTGTGACCTCACACCGTGTCCCGAGCACGGGGAGACACGCAGGATGAGAAAACAGTACAAATACTTCTCGAAGGCCAAGGTCATATTTTGACAGACTCGCAATCTTTTCAAAGATTGTTTTTAAAAAAAATCACAGGCCTGCGCATAGCGTGTCTGCGGATCGTTTTCTGTTTATATTGTAGATCACATCGCCAGTCATAGAAACGCTTCCCTGTGTCTGCCTTGAAAGACTCTTCTGAAAACTTCTTCTAATGGTTGTCCATTCTAGTAGTGGGTGTCCCTCAGTCTGCTTAGTCATCGCCCTGGTGCAAACAGACTGTCTGCAGAGTTTCACTATTACAGTGCATTTCACGGGGGGGGGGGGGGGGGGGGAGTGCTCGTTGGAAACAGCGAAGACAGAATGACTCTGGAAATTCCAGCATGTCTTCGTGATTTACGAATCCATGGCTCAGCCCTGGGCCACTCTGCACAGGTGGACCAGCAGTTCACCCCCCACCCTGGGGTGGGATGGCTGTGGGACCTCCTGTATTATTTTGTTATTTCTCCTTTCTGTCATTCTCTGTTTGCAAAGCTTGTTGAATTCTTCTAGGTTAAATGAGCACCTGTGTCTCCTCTGCCAATTAACCACTCCAGAACTAGAAACAGACACCTGTGCCCAACTTGGAACGTCTCATAACTTCATAACTCGGTGAAGTCCCATTCCCAGGGCACCTTGAGCATGCTGTAGCTCCCTGCCACCCGGCACCCCCTGTGTGACTGACACAGGTAGACGCAGTGCTGTCCACGGTGGGGTGGGGGGACAGGCCCAGGGGGGGAGAGGCCCGTTCTGGGCCCTGTGGCCCTTGTTTGCCGTTCTGTAGTCTGAACCCTGTACACGCTGTTCTCCCTTCTTCTGCTCTGCTCCCACCCTGTGAAGCTGGTTCAGGAAGTAGGAAGCCCAGGCAGAGTGCACGGAGGTCCTCTGAGGAGCTCCTTCTGTGGGCTGGGTGGGGGTGTCCTCTTGCCCTGGGCCCGGGCCTCCTGGGCCACCCGACATCCTCCAAGACATCACGGGCAGTGTCACAGCTCTTATCTCAGTGCCTGCCTCCCTTCTCCCCAGTCTTCGTGAGTCACATGTTTTCTTTGCATCCCGTGTGACAAAGGTCATTAATAGAGAAGACTTGGGCCTTTGATGCGTGACATGTCATCTGCACAGTTTATTGTTTTTTGGCCCCTCCCCTTTGGTCATCCTGTGGTGTGACAGATCAGTGTTTAATGGGCTGCACTGCGTCAAGGATGAGCTTAAATTAGCCTTAACTTTTTCTTCCTTACGGGGCCTCCAAGTCAAAATGCTTGTTCAGTCCTTGAAGAGAGGGAGTGGACGCTTTCGCTGATGGCTTTTCTCATTATCTGTCCAGGCAGGCCATCTGTCTGTCTCTCTGCTGGCTGTGATAGCTCTGTTTCTCAGAGTCCTCTTCCTTTATCAGTGTCTTTTGTGCCCTTGAAGCACACGTTTGGAATTTGGAAACAGTGAGGAACCATACTTCAGCTCAGACCCCGGGACTTAATTTACTCATTTTTATTAAGGGCAGTTAATTGTCGGACCAACAAGATGGAGGGAGTCGGTTCACTCCTTCCCTGGGAGAACCCTCAGTCCCCGCGTTCAGCCTGTGCTCATTCACCGGCCACCGCGCGCGTAGCCCAAGAGGGTGCTAGCCGCTGTGTCTTTTTCCAGCTTTCTCCAAAATAGCTCTGAAAGTTCTTTTCAAACCGGTTTGCATTAAAAAATGCAGGAGTAAACACAACTTGTTTGTTTGTTTTGGGCAGCAAGGTGGGAGAGGAGACCTGTGAGCCCGGGTGAGGACCGTGCAGGGGGTGGCCCCCTTTCCGCGGGCTGTCCTTGCCCAGTCAGTGGCTGGCCTCTCCTTGGGTTCAAAGGAGGAAGGCGGTGGCCTCTGTCCAGCTTTTGTTATAACCTCCAGGGGCATGTGTGCCTGCCCCTGTCCTCACGTGCGTCCTTGGGGACATGCCACCTTGAATGTGCTCACCATCAGCTCGGCCACCAATGCAGCAGGAGAGAACTTTATTTTATTTTATTTTTTAAATCTGGGGATATCTAACTGAGAAGCCTATTTGTTCTCAGAGTGAAAGTTTCTGTTTTGGAAAAGTCGGTTCCTTCCGACAAGGGAGGGACAGGGAAGGAACTAGACACCAGAGAAAGAAGAAGTGAGAATGGATGGAGGTGGGAAGGAATTGGGTTGACCAGAGGACATACAGCTGTCCCACTCTGCTCATTTCCCAACCCCTCCGGTCACTTGGTCTGCCGAGCTTTGCCTTAGCCCAGTCACAGCCCTGTGCCCGGGCGGTGGCCTTTTGCTGCTTAGGAAAACAGAGCTGGCAGGAGATGATGTTGGCTTGGACTTGAGCTGGGGTCGGGGTTGGAGGGATCACGGAAGCTCTCAATCACTACGTGCTCAGCCTGGCTCCCGCCTGCTGGGTTGCTGGCAGGCCTGGTGGCTTCCAGGGGCCGGGGTGACAGGCGAGAGGCCCACTCTTCCCTGGGAAATGAGAAGCCCCTTCACCAGAGTGCAAGACCTGTGTCACCGTCCGGAAGGGGATCCGGATTGTTGCTTGTTCGCAGCTCTGTCTCTTGGATAAGTTTCTTTTCCTCTTGCCGCTTTTATAAGAATGCATGAGAAAGGGTGGAGGTGAGAGGGAGGGGAAGCTTGCTTGTGACATCTTTCCCTGGCTTCGGAAATAAGTGCAGTTTCGGGGGAAGGGGCCATTTCCTCTGTTTCTTCTGTATCTGGGAGGGATAGCGGCGTCAGGACGTTGACCCCTAGCTCACGATGTATGGATGGATATGTTTGCCAAAGGGAACGAGACACGTGTTTCTCCTTGGCCCTATTCTGCTTGGGACAGCTCAGTGTACCTAAGTCAGGCTTTGTGGGGCTCTTCACTGGAGTCTTCCTTGGTTGGGTCACCAGCTGCTGGGAAGAAAAGTCTTCATTATCTGTTTTTCAGGTTTACGCTTAATACATAGACTTCTGTGTCCCTGATTTTGTTTTGGTTTAGTTTGGATTTTTTTGGGGGGATGTGTGTCTTAACAATCAGTTTTCTTTTATGATATGGGTTTTTAGAAAGATAGTTGAAGAAATATTATATTATACAACAAAATTGGCTTTTTCTTTTGATTTATCATTCGCCATTAAGATCCATCACCTTACACACCCCTCAGGCTATCTCTTTATAGTCACGGGAGAGGTGGATTTTATTTTTATCATTTTTGCTGGTTGGGAGGAAGTATTTACTTGATTCATCTCATTCAGAGGCTAGTGTTTCATTGCTGATGGTCTGAGTCCCGGCCTGCTTCTTTCCACACCTCCTCCAGCACAGAAGGTCGGGGACCAAAATGCCTGGTGGTGTCAGCTTGTTAGTTATTGACAGGTCTCCCGGTTTTGCCCGCAGACCCAGAGAATGCTTTGGGCCACTGTGTGGATTTAGGAGATTTCTAGCTAATTCTGACGGTGGCCAAAGAAAAAAGATAACTAGTGAGGAGAATACGTTATTGCTAACCATGTAGGCAGCAGAGTGAAACAAAATGACTTCTGGAATATTCTGCTTTGAGTTATCTTTTTTATTTCCCAGATGTCAGGGCAGATTATCAAGGTTTGGGCATCATGTGTAAAACAAAGATGGTGCATTATTACCAAGGCTTGAGCAATAATGTGTCAAGTTGTGTGTAGATTTTGTTTGACCCAGTGTGGTTCTCCCAGACTCTCTTCGCTAGTCCCATCACTTAGATGAAAACCAGGAGTTGAGAGCGTGGGGCCCCGGAGGTGTTTCCGTGTCGTGGGAGTGTCCCCTCCCGTGTTCTGGAACAAGCTGCTTCTGGCATGAGGAGGCGGGGGCTGCCGTTTCACCTGCTGTGGTTCAGAGCTTTCCCAGGAACCGTGAGATGCCAGGGACATTTGTGTGGTGAGGATCGTGTGTGTTGTGCTTGTCCTCCTTTTGGGAAATGAGAAGAGGTGACATCAGAGGTCCCCAGCTCAGGGTGTCACACTCGACTGAGCAGTCGATGATGGCTGTGCGGTGGATTTGGCTGGGGAAGGTAACAGCAGTCACACACATGTACATTCCTGTGTAATTTAATTCCTGCCTTTGTAATGACTTGGAGACTTGCCCTTGTAGCCAGTTGAGAAGTGGGAACAGTGACCCAAGGCAGAAAGCAGAAATTGTAGGGGAGGAAGGGGGAGGTAACATCCAGAAACGCACAATGGCGGCTCTTCTGACCTCCTGACATCTACACCCGCTTTAGAACCAGAACAAAGAATAATAACTGCCTCCTAGAAAAGTGACTCAACTTTCCTGTCTGTGTACCGGCTCCCCCCTCTTTCTTGCCAGCTTGAAGGAATCTCTGAATGGGGAAGAGTCGGGGCATCTATGATTTAGCTGAGAGGAGTGAGTTTTGCTGATAAGAAATGACCATCGTGTGGCAACAGGTTGTAGAGGAAAGGTCCTCCAGGTGGGAGCAGAATGGTTTTCATTAAAAAAAATCACACAACAAACTAAAACACGAGCATGGATGCTTGGGCAGAACCAGAGGAGTAAAACAGCTTAGAAACACGTTGCTTTTGTGCATCTCGACAGAAACAGAAGTGGTAGGGGTACTTTAGACAGCCAGATGGCATGTTTTTCACAAGCAGAGCGAGTGTGACCACGGAGCCCACGTGCCGTCATTCTGGAGTGTGCCCCCAGAGCAGCCTGCGGAGCGATCAGGCCCCTGAACGCGCTCGCCATGTGTCTGATTGACGTCCGAAACCTGATATCATTCTATAAACACCCACATGAGAAGGATTTAAAAAAATTTTTTTTTTCTTATTTGGGTGACAGATTGCATGTTAGGGCACTAAAAGATGAAAGCACTAAATATTTGCTTTAGAAAAACACAGCGAAAGATTCTCTCATCCTCCCAGCTGAAAACTGATGGGCTTCGAATTCCATTAACAAAAATGACTGACTGTAGTTTAACTATTTGCCACCCTCTGGGCATGATTAACAAGTGGGGTAGAAAGCAGAGGTTGGACAGTGGAGGATTGTACGGGATGCTGTTTCATGTAGAGTTGAAATTGAGGTCCAAGTTTGCCAAAAGACATCCCTTCCTTTCTTCTTCAGTGTTGATCTCCTCCTCTGCGTCTTTGATAAGACGGTTTTCTTTCTCAGTGGTTTCTCTCTCCATTAAAAGGTTGTATTTGTTACTTCCTCTTTTGGATTTAATGAAAGTCGCAATTCTTGCGAGCCTCTTTGGCAGGGCATATCTTGCCTCAGAAGAAGAGAGAATGTAGTTTTGGCCCTGGGCTATGGTTATTAATGTGTGGGGGTGAAGATTCCACGAATTCAAACCCTGACTTTGCTACTGGCTAGCAGAATGACCAGGTACATCTCACTGGAACCTGTCAAGGCAAACTGTGTCCATTGACAAGCAGGGACATATTTACATTTACATCTGCCTTCCTTCGTTTACTGGATGAGTTCAGTGAGATAATGTATAGAAGGCAGATGGTATACATGGAACCTGGTAAACACCTGTCAACCTGAGCTCTCACTCTCAGTGGGACTTTTGAAGTCACCTTTGGTGTGGAAGGAAACAAGCATGAACCCTCTTTCTGGTAGGGGTTTGGTTTAATATTAACACTACCCACCAATTATTAAAAATCTCTTGTCCTTTCAGCATGGGGTTCAGTTTTTTCCTATTCTTGTTTCACCCTTACAGCTACTCTGTTAGAGAAATAACCAATTTAATTCTAATTTTATCTATAAACTAGTAGAAACATTTATTGAGTGCTTTCTAAGTACCAGTTTTGGTTTAAGTGGTTTTTCATATATTAACTCATTTAATCCTCCCTACCGATGAGACCTGTTTTTCCCATTTTTAAAGAGAGAAAAAAAGGAAAAAAATGTGGCCCCCTCAAAAAAAGTCTGCCCCCCCCCCCTTCTTGGCTCCACAGAGAGTAATTGGTGAGGGCTGAGTCTTGGGTTTTTGCTAAGCCAGGGTGCCCACCTCCCTGTCACTGCCACCCTCTGTTCTGTGCCATGTGGCTGCCCCCCCCCCCATTGTACCAGAGAAACGGGGAGCAGACACACAGATAGGCTCCAGATACACTGGTTCATGAGACTTGGGAAGAAAAATCTTTATTACCGGAAGTTGTGGCTTCTGGGTCTCTCAGCAGTTGGCAGCATCAAGTTTTGTTTTGTTTTGTTTTGTTTTGTGTGTGTGGTTTTGTTTTTTAAATAATTAGAAACAGTTAAGCTCTTGTTACCACCCACAGTAAAAATTGCTTGGATCCCGCAAATCAAGGGGAAAAACAGTTTGGCCATTTGTTAGAATGATGAAAACGGGGCTTTAGAGAGAGGAAAGTTCATTTTGGAGGGTGAGCTTTAGATGTGGACATGCTAGGAGGCCCTTGTTTTTCATCCCCCCCACCCCCACCCCCTGCCCCAAATTCAGAATCAAGTAATGTTGGTGGTGGTTGCCAGTGATGGGAGGGGTTATGCGCAAGATGGCTCAGGGAGGAAACCCACATTTTTTTGTACTTATTAATGGTATGTCCTTTGTGCGAGTGGGTGTGAGGACTGAGACCATAAAGCATATATGTGCACAGTGTGTGGTCCTTGCCGCTGCATTCCAGGACGCGTGGTGGTGGGCTGAGTTAGGAGGAGGAGGAGAAAGAGGAAGCTTTCAGCAGTTTCCATTGTATGGACCGCATCATCGAGGCAGGAGCAAGCCTCCAGCCTTCTTTCCAGGTCAAGAGGATTGTGCCGTAGCCCAGACTCTGGCTTTCTTAGGACTGCTCTCTTAATTATCCAAGCTGTGTCCTCCACTTTTGTCTAAATAAAATTGGTGCCCTTGCATGTATGTAAGGTAGTTCCCCTCGCCCATTGGAGATCCTTTGCCTCCTTCCATCCCCACCAAAGCCTTCCTTGTGGTTCTGGGACTGTAAGTGGTCACATGGGTGAATAAATGATTTCCTAATCCTCGTGGGAACACCCAAGGAGCTGCACATCCCGTGGGAGGGGTGTCTGTCTGTGTGTCCCATTTTAAACCACACACTACTTGTGACTTCTTTTCTGTGATGATTCCCAGGCAATGTCCTCTTGCCATCCTGACTTGTTTAAATTTATGGATTGTTGGCAAGCAATTTTTTGATGCTATTGTTCTCATAGCCAGAGGCCAAGATCCCTTGTGGAGCAGTGCCTGAATTTAATAGATGTCATCTGGACACCGGGGAGGGCGTAGAGAGGCATTGGTGGAAAAGTCTTGGAAGTGAGACTCCACCCCTAGCACTACTGCCCCAGCCTCTTCTGTACCCCTTTCAGAGGACTGCCTTCAGAGTAGTTGTTCTGGTGCGCCCCCAGGGTGTGGACCACACCCTGCAACTGTAGGACAAAGGGTACCACCGTTCTAACGGACTTTCAGGGGACCTAAAAAATACTTGATAAGCTACCCATTCAACTTGATCTTGAATGCCTCAGCACTATGAGCTCTACTTCTGGTTACTTGCAGTGCACGAGGAGCCTTCCATGTCTTTAGCCCCTCCAGGAATGCTTATTCTGTTCTTCTGGGGGCTGGGTTCCCAGGCCGAGTTCTCAGGAGGGACGAGGCAGTACCATCTTAGTACCTCGGCAGCTGAGGACTAAAGGCAGACCAGAAGTTATTTATACAATGTAAGCAGGGATGTAGACTGAGTCCTTCAAGCACCAGACTTCTGACGGAGAACTGTTAACAAAGGCCACTAGTATGACTTTGGGGGACAGGTGTCTGTCTCTCTTGACTGCTTCTGGACACAGTTTATGAAAAAGCCTGCAAAACAGGTTTTGTTAACTTGAGGGTCGGTGCCTGGGACAGCTCGCGTCCATTTAGCGCGATGTTATGTAGTACCACTGGGCCAGGCGCTGTTCTGGCGCTGGGGACAGAGTGTGAGCGAGGTGGATTGAGTCCTTCCCTTCAAGGGATGTACCTTCTAGCTGGAAGGAATGACTTGAGTTCCTGGGAAATTCTGCCCCCCTCTGGTCTTCTGCAAACATCCCCTTCACCGCGCCTGTCCCTTTTTGAGCCACGGAATGGCCTCCAGAGCTCCCACCTAGAGAGCTCAGGGCTCCCTCAAGGCTGGGGGCCTTCCATCTTGGTGTGAATGGTTTGGTGATGAGGCGCCAAGGAAACACGTTAGAGAGTGTATTTTGTGGGCGAGTCCACCTTTGAAGTTTGGGGCGTTGCTGGGCTGTGGTTCTGACCACCGCCAGGTGCTGCCAGCCAGACCCATTCCTCCGTTTGCCCAGCTCATGGGATTTCTCACCACATTTCTGTTCTTGCTCCTTCAACATCAAGTCTCCTCCCAGTCACGAAGGTCTCGGGTGCGTACTGTCTGCCGGACACATCCCATCCGGCCGCAGGCACAGTGTTCCCGACCATTCCAGTCCCTTCGTTTTGAAGGAGGAGAAAGCAAAAGCACGTTAAAAGCACCTTTTCTACTTCAAATAGGACAGACAACTCTTAGGACTCCAGTAAACAAGGTTTTCAACTAGAACCCTGATTTTTTAAGAAAAGTTTGCGGTCTCCAGGATTTTTTTTTTTTTTTTTTAATAAAGAGGATTATCCAGGGATTGACTAGGACTGTTCTGGGGAAGGAGACAGTAATACATTGTTACCTAACAAAAACGAGGTTCCTGGTAAGGTCACTGTGCAGGTGGACCTGGGGCTTCAGGTGCAAGACACTGAGATAACTCAGGTCAGAGAAATGGACCCAGGGACCTAAAGGTGCCACACAGACCATGCCTTGAGCAGCTAACCCCACCCTGAATCTCAGAATTATGAAGGCTGACTGATAACCGAGACCCACCTAACCCGTCACATCCTCTCCGTAAACCTGGGGAAACTGAGGCCCAGAGAGAGGATGGCGCTGGGAGGTCACACACTCATGTAGCTAGACAGCGGTAGACTCAGGATTAGACTCCAGACCTCTTGGCTTTTGCTCTCTCTGTCCTGCTGCCCATTCTCATGTATGACAATCCATTCATTTCCTACCGCTCATGTTCATGGTTGTGGGTGGCTGGAGCCAATCACAGCTGTCCTCCGGGACAACACCAAATTTTTATTCGATAATGCATAATGTACACGGGTCGTTGTACGGCTATCACGGAATGGGTCGTTGTATGGCTCTCACGGAATTACATTGTAAAATATGTGGCGTTCATGGTTCTCTCAGCCAAAAAGGTTCCCGACCCCTGTGCTGGAGGTTAGCTAGGGAGAGAGGAGCTGGAGTTCAGACAGTCGAGCATTGAGGATGGTTGAGCTTTAGCAATACAGAGAGAGTCAGACCTTGCCGTTCATACACATGTTTTGAGTGATGGAGGAACAACTAGTCTTTGGCGGGGAGTTTCACTCCCTTACATAACCTCATCACCTTCTTTCCCAGAGGGCTGGGCCTTGCAGATCCTTTGACAGAGTTGCATTCTGGGCTTTTGTTAAAAACTCAAACCTAGTAATGTGTGAAAGTGATCCTTTGAAAGCAAGTTGGACAACACCACCATGTAATAAAACTTGGAAAGCATCTAGGTTGGGGATCATCAGTACTTGAACACCAAGCAACCCTGAGTGACTTACCGCACAAAGAATGGATTTGGGGGATCACGGGTGGTTTTAAAATTGACTAAGAGCTCTGTCCGGCCCGCTGCGCTCTCCTGTCCTGTCACAAGCTGGTGCCCTGGGTCGAGTTCAGCGAGTTTGTTTTGATTTGCAGCCCATGATGGGAGTGAAGCTCTCATTATGTAATGTTAAACTGGGCTCGGAATGTCAGCTGGGCTGGACCTGCCAGAGCTTGAAGAGTTGGTTGGGAATGGGCTATGTTTAGTATGACTAATCCAGCTTGGCTGGGTAAGGGGTGGGGTGTCTCTTAAGAGGGAGGCATGGCTGGTGCTATTACGAACCAGTTATAGAAGTGATCCCTGAAAGTATAGTCTTGCTTGTGCTGTTAAGAATCTTAGCACTCTGTGTAAGATCTGTACCCCTTCCCTCCCCCAAAAAGAGCTGAGTCTTATGACTAACTACTAGTGACATCAGGGGCTATTGACTTCTAAAATTGCTGTAGAAATCTGTGGTCAAGGCATCAAGGTATTTCTCTAGCAATTAAGAAATAACATTTTTGGGTTCTGTGAAATAAGTGTTTCTTAAAATAACCTGTAGTGGTCAAGTGTTACTTAATAAAAATAGCAGTGAACCCTAATGACAATTGTATAGATTTAAAGCAAAAGAATAGGCAGGCTATTTTCCTTTAAAAAGTTTCAAAGTATAATTTAAAGTCTTGGTCTTTATTTGGGAGCCCTTTCCTCCCTTTGGCCTCATGCGCCCCTCCCCCCGCCACCCCCGTTCCCCAGCTTCCTCTGGGCTCTTTTTAGAGAACCAAAGAATCCCATTTTTATGCAGATGTCTTGTGTTGAAGGTAGAAATAGTCAAGAACCACGCTTGCACAATGATCCTGAAACAATGTGGTCTTTGCCCCACCAGGAAAAGGTTGCGGTTTTGGCTGGGTTTGGAGGAGGCCAGCCCTAGGTATGGGGTGGGGGGTACTTTTTGTTCCTTTTCTATTGAATGGAAGTAAAGTGTGCACTGAACCTGGAAACACCTCCTTTTGTGTCCAGTGCTCTCCTAACACAGGCCATTAAACTTGGGGCAATCTCTCTTGGTGGGGGGTTGAATGGGGCCATAAGGGGGAGGGCTCACTGAAGCCAATGAAGGCATTTGTTTTCTGAGAATGAAGGAAAGGAGGAAGACTTAGGGGACCTCCAGGCATCAGAGTGGCCACTCACTGGCCTCCCTGCGGATCTTCCCTACCAGAGCGGTTGGGCGAGGTTACCCCCGGCACGAGGCACCGTGGAGCGCCCTGCAGTATGGACAAGATGCCCCCTGTATGCATCCGAGTAGGACGCTGCCTGCCTTACGCCCAGCCATCATTTCTGCCCCATCATTTCTGCCTGTGGGTTGCTCTTTCCCTCCAGGCATCCTAGTTAAAAACATTTGTTAAAAATCACTTCTTTCACCTTAGGAATAACAAACTCTCCCAATTCCCAACCAGTGGCTTTTGTGTGTAACTCCTCTACTGCCATCTGGTCTTTCAGAGGCACTTCTGATCTTAATTACAGCATTCAGCCTTTGTTTATTTAAAAATCAGAAGGCAGATAGGCTATTGAGGGTTTATCTGGACTAATTGTGCCAACATACCTGCCAACTGTCCCCTCGGTTAGTAAAGGGAACCGCTACAAACCCTTCCGACATTGTTTACACACGCGCATGGGCACATGCACGCCAGCTAACATGATGTGTTGATTGGAGGCAGGGGAGTAATTCCAGCTTTGGAATTGCTGTGCTAGCATTTTCCATCCTGTGCCATGTAGTGTGGACTTGAAGGGGATTTGGTCACAGGACTAGAAGAGTCAGAGACTTGGGTTCAAATTTGGACATCTGCTGCTGCTGTATTATCCCCGGGGAGATTATTTTATTCTTTGGGAGCCTTAGTTTTGCCATTGATAATAGTAGGGACGGTGACGCCGACATCTAGGAGTGGTGTGGGATCTAAGTGAGATGTTCATGAAAGGTAGGGAGCGGGTTAGGCATCCTTGTACAGGTGCCATCCGGCGCCCCAGGATATAAAGTAAAGCCCCAGGCCCCTTATGTAAACTAGAGGCTTAGATGAAGTGGCATCCATTGTCTGTCTTTTGAAACAGAATAGGTATATAGTTCCTTTGCATTTTTTAACTGGTCTTTTTGATTTTGATATTCTGTTTAAACAGTGGTTTATTTTTACAATGTATACATATAATATTTTATGGGTATTACAACAAATTTAACTCAGATACTAGCTTTATTGGGCTTCTACTTTGACAATACCCTCATTAAAGCCACCAAATAGCATGTTTAGACAATTTTACAAGCATCAGTCTTATCCTTATTTTAAAACAAGCAAAGTAATTCTGGGCTTCTCCTGAATTTAAGAAACTTTTGTTAGAAGAATAAATTCATATAGATCTCGAGGATGTCTGAGTAAAGTATTAAGTTATAGAAAAACAGTATCTTTAAGTTTTTGGGTTTTTTTTTACATATTTTATTTATTCATTTTAGAGAGGGGAGAGAGAAGAGGGGAGGAACAGGAAGCATCAACTTCCATATGTGCCTTGACCAGGCAAGCCCAGGGTTTTGAACTGGTGACCTCAGCATTCCAGGTCGATCTTTATCCACTGCGCCACCACAGGCTAGGCAGAAAAGTAGTATCTTTAAATAATAATGAAGTTTTCATTTGATATACTTAGGTTCTGATACTTTTTTTTATCTGAAGAACTGTAAAAAAATCAAATTTTGGAACTGTTTTTAAAGAATTTCTGATCCCAATAAGTTCTTTGAAATATTTCAGATTGCCTACTGGAGGTATCTTTTAAAAGATTTTTTTTCTTTAAAAGCATTCCAATAATTTTGTGTGTGTGTACATTCCCAAAACAAACATTTCTTGAGCATCTACTCAGTGCTTAACTTGTTCTGTATATTTATACATAAGATATGGCAATCACTATGTAATATACACACATTTTTGGTAAAAGAAGATCTTCTTGTAAGTTCGACTGCCCTGAAATTACACTGAAGGATGAGATGGATTTTAATTATTGGCTCTTGACCTCTACGTCTATATATTTTATCAAATTTATAGTTGGAAAAGCAGATAAAAATGTTAAAAGTGCATGCCAGTGGTTTGAGGCGTTGTGGTTTATACGGTGCTGGAATGAAGTCCAGAAGAATCAGAAAGCTCACGCGGTGTATTGGGTCAAAGAGAAGGGGTTCTGTGTGGGGTTAGGTGACCTGGACTAGGTCACGCCATCAAGGCACTGTGGGAGTGCAGCTCTTAGCTCTTCGACCTCTGTGTGTGATTATCATCCTCTCTAGATTATAAGCTTCCCGTGGGCAAGACTTCTCTCTTTGGTTCACTGATTTATCCCTAGTGCTGAGAACAGTTCCAGGGTCAAAGTGACACTGAATTCGTATTTACTGAATCAGTGAATAAATCTCGAAGGAAGAATGTAAGGAAGATCTCTACTGTATTCCTTACAACAGCAGTAATTTCTCCTCCCCCTCTTCATTTGCTAAAATTCCTAACCAGTTCATCTTGAGTGAATTCTAAATCCTCTGAGCTTTTTTTTTTTTTCTTCTGCTTATGTCTATAAAATGGAGCTGTTGCCATGTAAGACTTGATTATGAGAAATAGTTCCTTGGAAGGAGGTGCTAGACAAAAACAAGATGGTTTTGGGAAAAAGAAACCACCAGACTGTGCTAAGATGCTTGGTTGCATTCAAAACCAGTTTCACTGTCTGCTTTAGGCGGGCGATTGCAACACGCTTTGCCTCTGTGCCTGATGCGAAGAGGACTGCGTGCTCCAACTCCACGCTGAGGCCGCCTTGTTGGCTCGGCGCGCCCGGAGACAGCCATGGGCGTTGCTATAGTGGAGGAACGGCATTACTTAATTTTACTTTATTAATTGCTGGATGTGCCCATTGTATGTTAGCCTCTGGGTGTGTTTACAAGGAGCTTAGGAAAGAGGTAGTGACAGTCTTGTCTATAAAAGCTATCTTGTCAGTGTAAGGGCCAGGCATGCTTACATGCATGTGCACGCGCGCACACACACGCACTTGTGCAAACACACAACACTTCTTTCTTGGCATCCGGCACCAGTACCAGGTCAGGAGTAAAAATCATTGCCACCCAGCATGTGGCTCCAAAGGCTCATAAGGACCACCTCCCTGATCCCCCTTCCTTAACCCCGTCATTCCCTGTGGCAGCAGCGTGGGGCTTGCTTACATGTGCACCTGATTTCTCAGAGAGCACACAGGTGTTGTAAAGGGCACGGCAAGTCCCTGCACTTACTTAGTAGAGTTTAAATTCACCTACTGGATTTTGGTGACTTTCCCTGGCAGACTTCCTAAACTTGCTGTGAAGAGCAAAGGTTCAAAGTCCACAAAAACAGCATTTATTGGTTAATGAAAACCAAGGAATTTCAGAACGGGATCATGCTGTCCTGTACTGTCACCTTCCCTGTACTGTTTGGGTGGCAGGTGGTTTTTATCCAGAGGCGAGCGATCCTGTATTTTAAGCATATGTGATAAAGGGAGGTAAGTTTGGCTGGTGTCCATATATTCAGATCTTCCTCCTTCTCCTCCTCCTCTTAAAAGAAATAGTTTTTTTTTCTCCTTTACTATGTTTTTCTGGTGAGTTTTTATGTGTTACTGCTTTTTATGAAATGACTTCCCTTCCAAGTCATTTGTTAATTTCAGCTCCTGGTTCTAGCAAAGGTCACAGTTAGCTGTAAAGCAAATTCCCTTTATTCTCACCAAATCCCCTTATTTTTGTCATAGTGCTGTAGCAGTGCTTAATTAGGGGCCTCGTGGGTGACAGGAGTCTTGGTTCTGTAACAGGAAACCCGCCCTTCCCCAGACCAGCCGGGTCCCCGCGTCACGTCAGTGAAACCTGACAGTTTGCGGGCTCTTCCGCCGCCTTCCCTGCAGTTCAGTGGAGGAGATGCATGGCAGTGAGCCCGATCCGGCAAATAAGTGCAGAAATCCCTAGAAGTGGGTTATTTTGAAATATTTTCATTCTGATCAGATCAACAACGTCTCACTTATCAAAGCAACTTAATGTGGTTATTTAATTTTCCCCCGGTCCTTGCCTGACTGGTCAGTGGCTATGAAAGCGTGGATCAGAGGAACTAAGGCACCTTCCCTTCCAAAGACAGCTGACCCAGGCTGCGCGCAGCGGCTGGTGGTGGAGTTCTGCGTGAGCTGGCCACTTGGCCTTGAGAAAGCTGTGCTCCCTTTAGACATCGTGGCTCTTCATTCTCGTCAGTGTTCACCCACTCTCCTGGGCCCAGAGAGCTTTGTGTTTTCTCTTCTTTCCCACCAGCATTTAAAGGAATTAAAGTCAACTTCCTTTGTTTCCTACTGTTGCAGTTGAGAGAAGCTGGAATAAATGATACGGTTTTGGGCATCTTAAACCCAAGGATTTCTACTTAGGTCAGCCAGGGAGATCTGTCTTTAAGAGGGAGGGGGCTACTAAATAATTGAACCAAGTATTTAAAGATGCTCAATCTAAAAATCAGCCTGTTAAGAACCAAAATGTAAAGCCAGTCACTTAGCCTCGAATTTGCCACCATGATTCCGCTTTTCAAAAGCTGGGTGGTCATCAGGGCGGGTTTAGCTTGACCATCATCTGTTACAGGTCAGATGCAGTCTTAGTAGTTGTTAAAACCTTAATAACAGCCTCTCTGATCCTGCGGGTTTTCGGAAGGAAACCCTGATGCACGGTCCTGGAATTACCTTGCCTGGTACTTCTTTATTGACAGAACCCCCAGTGAGCTCTCTTGGTTAATACGTTGGCTGTGGCACACCATTGTTGTCGCCGTCCTTAAATCAGAAATGCTTATCAATAGGTTGCCTGGCTGAGGAAAATGTCATTTGTTATGTAGCGTTTTCCCAAGGAGTGTTTGGAGTGTTTTTCTTTAATACCAAATATATAATGGTCCTTGTCCTTAGAACATATTACCATTGTGATTTCTGTATAGGAATTTTCTTGATTGACACTGCTGGTTTGTAGGTTCTGGAGACTCTGGTTGAAATTCTTTTGCATCCTGATCAAAAAAGCCCTGGCTTTCTGATAGCTGGGGCTACATCCCCTGACAACTTGTGGACGCCCTGAGCGGAGGCAATGGTGTGTGGTCTTGCGAGAAGTCAGAGCATTAGCAGGTCTGTGTTCTCCTCTGGCGTGGAGTTGTGTCATTTCTAATGATGACAATCCATCAGTCCCCACAGTTCAAAATGAAGATAAATTGAATTAATATATGTGAGTTAAATGACTCATTGATATAATTATACTGCGAGGATTTCTTTAGTGTAACCTAACACATTTAGTGGTGTTAATTGTAACGGCTTTGCATGGGAGCATTTAATTTCATAAGCAAACAGAATAATTTATTAATTCTCCAAAAGCTATTTCGAGGCTGAGACTGAGAGGGAGTGGGAGTGTATGTTTAACTTGATGTCGACTGTGGTCTTAGCAGGCTTTGCCTCATCGCATCGGAAATTGCTGAGGATTTTCCCCCCCTCCCAGTTCTGACTTTTATGGGTATATAGCTATGTGTGCCCAATTCAGTCAAGTATCAAAATGAAAGTGGGAAATGGGTACCATCCGGTAAATCTTAATAAGTTACTGAAAATGGAAGAGCACTGAATAATAAAACAGTCCTAATTGCAGTCAAAACTGTATTGGCGGCTGATGTGCCTGAACAAGGATGATAAAATAGCCGAGGAAGAATTGCGGGATGGTGAAATCGAAGGGTAATAGACAGATTAATGCCAGGCTCAATTCAAATATTGCGTGAAACGTAGGCGTGCTGTGTAAACCCAGTTTTTGCTGAAAAGCATGTTTTCTCTCATGTCAGAAATGATCACAGGAATCCTTTTAATATTCATTTAAATAGTTTTTAATTGGCTTCAGAGAGTTTAAAGTTCAGTGTGAAGGTGAGATCTAAGCTTACTAATTAGATCGAATGCAGTTCGACTCAAAAGAGCAGACTTGATAATTAAAGAATTTCTTACCCAAATACACATTTCGAAAACATCCTTTTCACATCCTGAGGTAAAAAAAAATGTTTTTCTTTTCCTGGAAAATTTCACCATCTCCAACCCCCCCCCCCCCCCCATAGTAATCCCTCCTAGAGAATGAGTATAAAACCTTGCGTTGCTTGTTAGAAAAATGACAATCCATTTTTCGGAGCAAAGCTCTCATTTGTCTGTCATTGAGCCGACATCCTGTGTTCAGGTTATTCTGATTTTTCCCCCCTCCCCATCCAAGTGGAATTTCTGACTTGCATGGACCGTTGTGATGAACACAAGTTGTTGTGTCCTGTGTTTTCCCCCCACTAAGTTGTTTGATGCTGTTGAGATGGAAGGCTGAGGAGAAGGGGGCACTTAAGCAGTGAAGGGTTTTTCTTTGTAAATAATAGATCAAGAGCACTGGATCTGTATCTAATGGAGCTGTGTGCGGCCTCCGTTTCAAGGACAGCGCGCGGTTTTAAAAACCACAACCACCGACCAGCCCATCCGCAACCTGTGGTCAGTTTTGTGACTGTGTCTGTGAGTGTCTCTCTCTGCCGGCGTCTGTGCTTTCCCCCTTGAAGTGCTTTGCGGGAACGTCATCGTGTGTGTCGTAAACGTAAAAAGACCCCAAGTAGTATTCTTACATATATAATTTTACAAAAACTTATACAATATCATGCATATTTTATGTATGAAAACCTTATCCATAAATCATTATATACAGATCTATCTAATCTACATATCTATCTATCTAATCTACATATCTATCTATCTATCTATCTATCTATCTATCTATCTATCTATCTAATCTATATCTAGCGAGAGACAGCTATAGGTGCTTCTTTACCAATACCTGTCTTCTGTCATTGTGGAATGGTTTAAGGAAGTTTGGTTCTGTTTTACTAAAATGTGTGAATGAACCTTTTTTTAACTATGGTATGCTCTACTAAGAAAACACTGATGTATGTAGCTGGCATTAAAACGGAAGATAGTTTATCATAACAGCAGAAAAACTGGATTGGTTCTGTTTGCAAACATATCTTGATAATTTGATGAAAAATTTAATTTGCCATTTTCTTTTCCTTTGTGCTTTTCCTTTTGGAGTTTATAAATTTGTTCTTATATTTGCTGGTTTGAATCTATATTTTAAAATCATAGGTTGAATCCTCAAAGTATTGTTGGGATAGTTCATGCAATTCTTAAAAGCATAATAGGGCTTTTGTTCCTGCTGAATTTGAATTAGTTATATTTTTATCACTTGGAATCTAAATATTATATCCAATTACTATTTTTCCTTGTAGAGTGAGAATACAAACATGCACCAGTATCTTAAAATATTTAATCTTTGTCAAAAGTGTCATTGGAAATAGAAAAATAAACATTAGATGTTAAATGTCAAATAGAAGCCTATATAAATAAAACAAACAAAAAATGTAAAGATTAAATCTGGAGGTTTCTTTGCTTATTTCTGAGATAGTTTATTGAAACAGTTCTTTTTTTCTAAGCGCATCCCTTAAATTTGTACTTATTTTAAAAAGGGTTAAATATAATTCCCCTATAAAATAGGTTTCTAGGTAATAGAGTTTAACCCAAACATTTTAATATTTTTATTACATTAAAAAATATATGCTGGAGACTGATGCCCCTAACACTGCTTACTTGAAAGAAAATCATTAATTTTCTCAAATGTAAGTGTAAAGTTGATCCATTTTAGCCTTCTTGTCCATAAATCGTTGATTACTGGTTTTGAAGGAAAGCACAGTGTGAATGTGTTTTGAATTTTAACTTTGAAATCCTAGATGTACAACATGTTCATCACAGTCAAATCACAAGCAGAGAGAACCCATTTCAAATAATTTTTAAAGCATTTCTGTCAGGGCATTATTTCTAGGAATGATAAGTTTCAGATTTTAGGTTTTAGAAAGTGGGGCTTGGCTGTACTTCAAATCTACAGTTTAACTGCTTTGCCAGAATGGCTTTGCTTGTCTTCGGGGGGAAGCAAATAACTTGGGGACATCAGCTCATTCTTCTGCAGTCTTTCATCCCTAAGTATAACAAATTGTCTCTTGTGTTAATGTGGTTCTTGGACTATCGAAGCAGTTCTTAGGGGGAAATAATAATCAGGAAGATATGTTTTGCTTCTCAGATGTTACAACAACCTGAAATATGTTATTACATTCCTTGAAGGAATTTTTTTCTCTCTCTCTTTTCCCCTCCCTCTCAACAAATATATAGCTAATATAATAGAAAAATTGCAGAAAAGGACGCAATGAGAAAACATCCTTTTCACATCCGTCTCTCACAGCATGTTTTGGTTGGCTAGGAGAAGCCAAGGTATTGGAATATGATTATCCCTATTTAAGGGGGGAAAAATGATATAATTTGTCATCTTACCAGTTCTCGGCATTTCTGTGTGGCGCGCGCTTAGTCAATGCCGGGAAAACAGCGGTCTGACAGCTAATAGATATCTCTGCCCTCAATTGTTTAGACATTTTTGTCTTTTGTGACATTGAAGAAAAGACAAGGAAGGGAATGGAAGCAACTAAAAAATGTCAAAAGATCAAAAAATCAATGGGCCGCCGGAATGCGATTTGTTTACCAGGGTGTAGCTGCTCTTTCTGTTCCGCCAGAAGTTCGAGGCGTGGTGTCCGGGGCAGGCGCCGGAGTCGCCTCGCCTCCCTCCCTGGGAGATGTGATCCGCACGAGGCGATGCTTCACAAAGCAGGCACGTTAGCTCGCTGGCTTGCACGGCACCCCCGCTCCCCCCATGAATAAGTAATAAAACAAATAAAAGCTTTTCCTTTAAGACTGTACAGCCCAAGTTTTGGGTGCTGTGTGTCTTCATCCATTTCCAGCCGTTTCCCAGGTTCCCTGGGCTCAGCAAGGCAGATGGGGCGTGGGATGTACTCGTGGGCATTTTAATTTGCTGGTCAGGGGAGAGCACTTGACATTTTTTATTATTTATTTATTTGATTTTGGAGAGGGAAAAGAAAGTCAATAAGAGTGAAATGGGTGATAATTAGGTGGGGGCGCGTCAGACAGATGAGTAATTGTTCTGTCCCTCGCTTGGGCTATTTGGACAAGGCTTAGTGTGTCTTGGGGTGGCCAGTGGGGGGTTAGGGGGGAGTTTAGACTTTATTTGAAAATTTGTGTCTTAGGAGGAGACAAGGTATGTAGATAGTAAGGCAGTTTTACTTTAATGGGGAGATACTGTGTTGGTTGCTTTCCATAAAAACTGTTAGGTTTTGAACTATAGACCTTAGTTGCCTTTTTCTTTCCTATAAAAACTTTTCAACCAGCTGGTTGTCAGCACAGGTTGGGGGAGGTGTGTGTGTGTGTGTGTGTGTTTGTTTATGTTCACCTGCACATTTTCCTTACAAACAGTGACAGCCCAGGAAAATGGATGAACCCTACAAGGCAAGGCTACAGTCTGTTGGGGGGAAATTTCTTTCCCAAGCCTTGTAGTTGGTATTTGATAGTAAGTGTGGTCTAGGCTGCATATTTTATAAACTTTCTATTAAAGTTGGGGCATGTTATCATAAAACTCAATTGCGATACTTTGTATTACGCTCTGGGATTGAGAGATAGACATAGGATTAAAAAAACAATTTCTAGGCATTTCTAGATGATAAATTTAATTTTCTTTGCTATTTGGAGGTCTTCTTTGAAAATGCAATTGTAATGAACGCATTCAGAACTGGAGAATAGATTTACCCTTGGCTTCAAATAGTCGACGTTATCAGGCGCTGTCATTCGTTCCTTCCTATTTTCGGGCTGCTAATTGATGTTTTTGATGTCAGCAAGAAAATTGAAGAAAATGTCATGTGTGAACCAGTGCGGAAGTTAATAAGATTGACTTCGTTGACAGAATTTACAATGAGAGCAGAGACCGCATAATGGGACCGCTGCGAATTCTTTGGAGTCAAAATTGACACCTCACGCCAGGCCAGTGGTCGATAGGAGAGACGGAACATTTGGGAAAGTTCCTAATCTCATTTTTCCCCCTTTACCTTTTGGTCTCCGATGGTTATTTAGTTTCACCAGCAGCTGTTTATCCGGGGGGCTATTGCTTCAGACCACGCCGGGGCCTTAGTTCAGGCTCCCGATGCTACCAACAATGCTTATTTTTTATGCTGTTTTGAGTTTGAAAGCAAAAGAGTCTGAAAAAGGTTAGATTAAGATGTGTCCTAAGGAAAGATATACTATAATATCGGTCAGGGTCATTGCAAATGTTTGGGTTATGTGCAAGAAAGCCGAAACGCAAATCCCTGCCTGAATAAAACCGAGTTGGCACTGAGACGCAGTCCTTGAGCATAATAGAAGGCTATAACTGGCAAGTAAAAAAAATAATAAAAGTTCTTGGCCACCTGTCCCTGGACCCCCAAAAGAAACATTTCAGCTATGGTGCTCCCTAAACTTTTTTTTGTAAGTTATTGAAAGTTTAATGGAATAGTTTAATTTTCCAGTAATGTGGCAAAGTTTATTGGATTTGTGTGGATAATTATGGATTGGATTAGTTGAGTTTGGTTCAGCGCATCTGATTATCTTCTGGCCTTTAGGGAAATGCGCTAAAACCCTAATATGTCCAGTACCCCCAAGCGGTCTCTTTTTGAAGGCACCGCACAAAATGTGGTCTCCACCCGCACTCGGCCTCCAAGGATCTTCAGTGAGAGACATTATTCTTGGAATATCCAATTAATTCCACGGGCAGTGATCAGTTAGCGCTTCTTCTTCCTTTCTCGCCATTTGAAATGCTAACACAATGAATATTTTCTCATTGGTCTGTGTCCCTCGGCTAAGCTGTTGCCGCGGGCTGAGAATTTCATCGACTGATGAGACCAGAGGCTCCGCCAATAAAAGGTTACAGTACGTGATTTGCATGCCAAGTGGGGTTTGGTTTCATGGACTTAAAAGTTCTTTAACTTTTATTTGACTTTTTCCTTTTGTTCAA
Source organism: Saccopteryx bilineata (assembly GCF_036850765.1). Lineage (NCBI taxonomy): Eukaryota > Metazoa > Chordata > Mammalia > Chiroptera > Emballonuridae > Saccopteryx > Saccopteryx bilineata. The sequence continues at coordinate 99,651,545 of NC_089496.1, forward strand.
AGTAGATTGAGGGGCGAGTATATTTGTGAGCGTTTCAAGTATGAAAATTAACCAGGGAGAGTGGGTCACAGTGATATTTAGGACCATCCTCATGGAGACGGTACAGACGGCCTTTGTGTTACCAGCTTTTATGGAGAAAACCACCTCAACTCTCTAAGATCAGGTCTACCGGAAAACCTTTTTCTTTCTTTTTTATTTTTCCAATGTTAACGATTTTGTGTTGAGTCCCTCTAGTAGCCTTTAATGGCTTGACATTTTGGGGAGTGGTACTAATAATCAGGCACAGCACTATTTGCAATGACAAGGGAGCTGTTGAGTAGGGCATTTGGAAGAGGAAGGGATGCCCTTGTCTTTGGAGTGATTGGTAGTCAAGAGTGTCGGGTTTCAAGACAATAAGACCTTCTAGAGGAGTATTCAAAGGGAGAACATCTGTTTTCAAGGGTAAGTTGGAGGGTGTTATGGAACATCGAGTTACAATGAGCACAAGAGAATGTATAGCACCCTTTGAACCAGAATAGGTGATAATGGATTAGATTGTAGGCTAGGAAACCTAGTTCCAGAACTACTTCTCAAACTAGACAAAGCCCCCCGAAGTATGAGGCCAACAGCACTTAAGCCTATGTTCAATTGGCTAAGCGCATGGCTCAGGAAAATAACACCCGATGGTGTTGTTGTATCTTTTCCGTCTTCCAGACTTGAATTTTTTTTTTTAAGTCAAGATGCTCCTTGTTGATTTAAAGCCATAATAGATGCCTTCTGATCTAAGGAGTACTGGTTGACACAAAGGAGGAAGGGAGAATTAAAATAAAGGTATCCCAGTCTCTTCTCTAAATGGGGGGAAAAGGGGATTGAGGTAAAAGAAAGAGTCAGCCTTCAAACCACTGTTATCTTAGAGGAAGGGTAATATGACTGGAGACTTGACATATTTCAACCGAATGAAAAATCAGGATACCTTTACCAAAATTGTTAGCAAAAGGGAACTGGCAGGGAGGGATAGGAGCGGAGAGCATTTCCCTCTTCTCCCCTCCCGCCCTCTTCCTTCCTTCCTTTCCTAGCTGTCTGTCTGTGAGGAGCGAAGCAGGTGGCTCCCTGTGGCTGACTTTTCATGACAACATGCCATTAGAAATTGCCGTCCTGTTGATCAATCCTCTCGACATGACAGATTTGCCGCAAGGCCTGGCTCTTTGAGCGCCAGCACTGTGGCTTTTCCCTCCTTTTTTCCTGCACTAATTGGTGAAAGTTTTTTTACTGTGCTAGTGGCAGAGGAAATTTCTTTTGAACGTTGTCACAATCAAGTTTTGACTTCTTTAGAATTGCAAGTAGGTTAAGTGAGTATCAACATTGGGGGGGGGAGAGGAGGGAAAACACTAATACAAAGTTACTACTACCTAAATTTTATGATTAGAGTCAAATTGGAAGAGAAACTAATTGGATCACACACACACATTCACACAAGAATGAAGGCAAGCATTAAAATTATGGTCCTTCCAAACTTCCATTCTGTGTTGTCATTGCAGGGCGTCCAGCCCTGATACTCGGAATGGGGGAAATATATCCATTGTGACTCCTTCGTTTCTTCCTATAATAAAATAGGTTTAAAACAGCAGTAACAGAAACATTACATAACAACTTTAACTATCAAAAGGGATGCATAAAGCTTCTATTAGTAAGAGCGCATTTGGCTCAGAACTGCTGACATTCTTCTGTCCAAAACCAACATGTACAGAGAATAACCTCTTGGCAAAGAGTTTGTTCTCAGATATTGATTCTTCACTGGAGTATCAAAATGCAGTCCTGCTTTAACTTTGCTGTTCTGGTTATACAGAAGATGATTTTTTAAGCCTGTACTATCCTGATCTTTCACATTATTTAAATCCAGACTTCTCAGTGAGATGGAGAATTGTTATGGTCTTTCCTTTTAGAAAGGATTTGAATTTGAAATCTTTTAATATCCCTGATTCAAAGTATTTACTGAAGGAATTTATGAAATTATACCCAAAGACATATTCTTTGGTGATAAAATAAATTACTGGTTTAAAAGTTTAGTTTAGGCAGCTTGAGAGGGGATATGAATATTTAAATTTTCTACGTCACGGATTCTGTGTAGTGCATTCTGATTCTTGACTGTATCCCATTTCTAATAATTCCTAATAGAAAAAAATAACAGGGGGTCTGAAACCCCACATACATCTTCACTGCGGGTTTGCCATAACTCTCGAGAAAAAATCCTACAGCTAAATAAGGATTTTTGTACTAACCCGTGATACAAACACAGAACTCTCATGTAAAAAAGATGACTTCTATTTACTAGGAAGTGAGAATTAATAGAATATAAATTCCTAAGATCATTAGCAGAATGTTTAGTTTTAAGTGCAAAATGCAAAGGTGAAGGAAGACAGACGTCGTGCAGAATTCCCCGGGCCCCGTCTTAGCCATCACAATCGCTCCGGTTGTTGAGGCTTAGGGAGAATAGTGGAGACACCCCCATGGAAAGAAGCATCAATTCATATAATTAATCTTGCCATTGTAAAAATCATTTGTAAAATTTGCATTATTAACATTATCAAGTCACTAGTTGGTGAGACATCAGACATGACGAGAGCGAGGGCAGCTTAGGGAGAGCTGGGCTTTAAACCCTCAGTAGATCGGAGTTAGGATCAAAGGCGCTTGCTTTATGTGGCTGTGCTAGACTTTGAAGTCATGACTGCACCTACAGCACTCATTTCATCAAGTTCACTGGTGTCTTAATAGCAGATCAATAAGTTTCAAAGTCGGAGAGTTAATTTGATACTAGTGCTGATGCGGTCATGCTGGGGAAGGCGAGAGAGAGGCAGAGAAAGCTGCCTATTAACAACTCCGGTACAGAGTGCGCCAAGATGCAGATGACGGATCTATCCGTGACCCAGAAAAGACAGGCTCTGGCCAGGAATGGGGAAGCTGTGGATTGATAAAGCAAAGGGGTCCTTAATTTAGACATCTCGGGTTATTTGGAAGGAAGCTAGTCTATGCTTGAAAAACCTTTAGTTGCATACACATGCATACGTGTTTGCACATATGTGCGTTTGTTATACATAAACCTGTGACCTGTGCTGGGGGAAACACATGCACACACCTTTCTGAAATAAAGGTGGGAATTTGCATAAGGACTACTGTAGATTTTATGGGCCGATTTGGGGGGAAATCGTACCGCATCTGTGGTTTTTGAAGGGAGCTTTGAAAGTATGCTTACATCATAGGGGGCTATGCTGTGCTTTTTGTTGTTGTTTGTTTTTTAATGTGGCGTTGGAAATATCTCTTTAAGTGAATAATACTTAGGCAATAATAATTTGATACAAGTCCATTTTGATCCATTTAAAAAAAAGAGCTTTTCAAGAGAAGTGCTAGCCCCAAATTTCTTTCTTTCTTCATAGCATCACTTGATGTGCGTACAAACAAATGGGACTCTTGTTTGAGCTCTGTCTTCGCGCCCTTATATGATTTTTGTCTGAAGTCTCCCCATTTTTATGATACGATACATTTTTATGATGTGTGGTTGGACATAAAGAGCCAGTGGGTAAAGGCACTGCTAAACTGAAAGAGAAGGAAAGTTGGGCCGAAAGGGGGATGTTTGTACGTATGTTGAGATTTTTCTTTGTTTTCAATGGTTCTTCTTACGGGATAAGCATAAACATTGTGTGGGGTGTGTGGTAGAGATGACATCAGTGGCTACTGCAGGAGGGGATTTAGGGATAGAGTGGGCTTTTGTGTGTGTGTATGTGTGTGCGCGCGCGCGTGCAAAGGGGAGGGTGTAAAGATGCAGAGTTCAAAGATGCAAATCACGAGAAAGTAGAAACCTTTAAAATCATTTTTTTTCCCTAAGAACTTTTCCATCTGTATTTATAGCGCCGGCTTCCCAGCATCGAAGGTCAGATTCACACCCTTTTCGAACAAAACTCTAATTTAGAATGTTCATCTAAGGGTTGATAATGGTATTAGAAGGCCAGTGGGGTGGTCAGTGGGTGTTGTAGATTAGCTCAGTGGCCATTACGGCTTTACCTAGACCCCCACGATTCATTGGGTAGATTAACCATCACATCTGTCATTTTATCCCTTTTAGTTCTCGCCTTTTTACCACATTTAAAATACAAAAAGGGGGATGGAAATACCATCTCGAAGACAATTTATATAGAGCAAGCCCACAAAGCATGCTATTCCTAAAACGCCATATATATATCTCTGGGTG